>NC_135583.1:32336428-32639285 GCF_965152235.1 Eretmochelys imbricata
TTTGGTTTGATTGTTCTGCTTTTGCTTGGTTGGTTTTTCGGAATGGATGGTGGGGAGAGGGTTGATTTTGTTGTTGTTCTGTACTGGGTTTTTGGTGGTGGTATTTGTTGGGTTTGTTTGGGAGGGTGCTGGGGGTGGTTTTTGGTTGGGTTTGTTTGGGAGGATGCTGGGGGTGGTTTTTGGTTGGGTTGGGGGGGGGGGACTTTTCTCTGAGTTGGTTGGGTGTGTTTGTTTTGTTATGTGGCTGGGTTTGTTTGCGGACATCCTGATCCTGGTTTGTGTTTGGAGTAATGGGGTTTGTTAGTTTGTTTGTTGGGGGAAGGGGGCGGTTGCCAGGGACGTGCCAGAGCCCCGCCTCTGGCGCTAGCCTGGGAGCGGGTTGGCGCGGAGCGGGCAGGGGGCGGGGCTGTTCCTCCTCCTCCTCCACCCCGCAGCTCCCCCACTTCCGCTCCCAGCCGCACTTCCGGGCCAGCCCCATAGCAACCGTTGCGAGGAGGGAGTCTAGGTCTCACGCTGGTGACTCCTCCTGCGCGTCCCTGGCCATGGTAACGGGGCCTCCCCCCGGGGGGAGCGGTGCATGGGGGGCGCTGGGCAGCCGCAGTTTCAGGGGGCGTGGGAGGCACTGAGCAGCACTGTGGGGGGAGCACTGGGCAGCGCTCGGGGGGGAGGGGGTCACTAGGCAGCACTTTGCGGGGTACAGCGGCCATCGGCACACACACTGTTACACAGCGCGGAGCGGTCTTTTTTCTCCATTTCCCCATGGGGCGTGCACTCCTAGATCCCCTTCCTGTGGGTGAGGAAAGCCCCACTGAGTCTGTGGTACCTGACCCCTCTGCCAAACTAGAGCCCCTTTCGGATGCCATTGCCCCTGAAGGGCACCTGCAGTGGGATGCTGCCTGCCTGCTCCTCTCTAGCCGCTGCCTAGGTAAATGCTGCTGGGCACATCCTCCTGTTTTGGCAAGCAGCACTTTTCTGCAGGGATGAAAACCAAGAGGCATAGTCAGTCCTCACATGGGTGTAAATGAGGGGCGGGGAGGGATACCCTCACATACACACATTTTGATGAGAGGGCTGGGACACAGCTGAGTATAAGACTGTTAATTTTCTTTACTTCTGTGATTTCATTTTTTTTTTATAGGCAGAAGTAGAGGAAACGCTAAAGAGGATTCAGGCACACAAAGGGGTTATTGGAACTATTGTTGTAAATGCAGAAGGTAAATATACTGCATTTATAAATCCAAAAATAAACTTCATAGAGGCACTGGATGTAACCACTTACATCATTGCAATATATCCTGTGTTATTAAACAATGTAACCACTTTACAATATTTTGCAAAAATGTAATCATTATAGGTTAAACTTTCAAAAATGCACACTCAAAACTGATGCATGCAGACCTTGATTTGTGCAGCAAAAATGCACACAGTTCTGTAAATCTGACCTTATATTTTTAATATGCTGCAGCTTCTTTAATTCAAGATACTGAAAGCTAGAAACATGGCAAATTCTGGAATTTTGTGAATTAGGAATTAAGTGGAGAAACAATTGTTAAAAATGCATCACATTTTGTTGTTTTTGTCAACTGTAGTTCTATTTTTATAATACTTCGTAGTCTGCTAGTAAATATTAATATATGTGTTGTTATTGCTGTGTTGGTCCCAGGATATTAGAGAGATGAGGTGGGTAAGATAGTAGCTTTTATTGGAGAAGCTTTCGAGCTTGCACAGATCTTTTCTTCAGATCTGAGAAATTTAATAATTATAGTCTGAGACCTTGCTACAGCATCTGCCATTAAGTCTTGCTGAGAGTTGGTCAGAGACCACCATTTTTACATGGCTTTTTAAAGTGTGCTGTTTAGCCAAATGTGGGTTAGCAAAATTCAACCATATGATGTAGAGTTGAAAGGCCAGACTTACAGTACTGGATGGTTGACCCTTTGCATAGCTCAGAAGGTGAAGAGGAGTATACAGCCCGTCCTAGAATCATTCCTCTGTTTCATACCAACTCGATTAGAAACTCACTTTCTCCCCATTCTCCCCCACCCCCACAGAAAAAAAACAAAAACACTGGGAGAAAAATATCCCACAGCCAAAATTTAGGCTTAGCCTGCTGGGCAACAGCCTCCGGGCTGCTCTAACTTCAGCCATTTCAGAGGTCTTCAAGTGTCTCCTGGGGTCATCAGGGATTTGGTGGAAATAGTGACTCCTGTGTTATGCCACCTGGCCCTTGGCCATAACCCTTAAGTAGAGGGCTGCAAGTTGGGATGAATGGGGCGTGGCATGTAGTCAAATATGTCAGTCCTGTGCTCCTGGAGGAATCCCCAGTTGTTCACTTAAGCCTGTTTGTGGGGCCAAGGTTCTGACCCAGAATATTTTTATTCTAATCTCTCCTCTCCCCTCTTCCCCCCAGTAAAAACACTGCATTAAATAGTTGCATATATTGTGGTAAAGCTCTGACAATCCCTTATCACTTTCACAATCCAAATAAACCCAGTATCTATCTGTTGTCCTAGTAGCAGTTCAACAACAGAAGGGAGAAAAACCAAGAGGGAATTATAAGTGTTCTTTCAGAGGTTGGTAAGTCTAGATAATTAATTTACATGCCTGGCCAGGTCAAAAATGGTTCACCGGGTCACAGAATAGCTGTTGCAGGTCAAAAGAGAAATTTGTGCACTGACATTAACAGTAATTGAAGAATTGTATTGTGCCCATTCATATTTGTGTCTTTCTATTAACTGTTGTTTACTCGCTTGATGGTACAACTTGGTTTTAGGACAATTGTTTAAAAATAATAGTATGTGACTTGGTCCAGTGAGCAATTATGCCGTGACTAATTTGCACACTTAAACTATGGACAAAACCAACCATTTAAATGGTGATGGAAGAATCACTGATCAGTGTTTGGAATTTGGAGATTGTTAATTGATTGTTTTAGTTTTTTCTTCTTGTAGAAGAACAAATGAAACATCAATCTGTAATATTTGAATAGGAAAATAACGCCAGTATTTTTAAAACTTTGTTAATGTCAAGAGCAGTGATGCTTAAAATGTTGCCTACTTTATGCAAACAATATTTTTCTCATTTTTGTTGTCTTAAATTTTTAGAGGAAGAATGTTTTCTTTATTCAGATTATGGAAATTTGAGTTTCTACTTTGTCTTTTTAAATATTGTGACACTTGTTTGCATGAAAGAAAGCACATTTCTCAGCACAGGTTCATTGACATAATAAAAGTACAGTATGCTTTCTCTCACAGATCTGCTAATGCACCTCCATCTTCACCTACACTTTTAGGCAGGTTTCAGAGTAACAGCCGTGTTAGTCTGTATTCGAAAAAAGAAAAGGAGTACTTGTGGCACCTTAGAGACTAACCAATTTATTTGAGCATAAGCTTTCGTGAGCTACAGCTCACTTCATCGGATGCATACTATGGAAAGTGTAGAAGAGCTTATTATATACACACACAAAGCATGAAAAAATACCTCCTCCCACCCCACTCTCCTGCTGGTAATAGCTTATCTAAAGTGATCACTCTCCTTACAATGTGTATGATAATCAAGGTGGGCCATTTCCAACACAAATCCAGGTTTTCTCACCCACCCCCCACCCCCCGCGCACACACAAACTCACTCTCCTGCTGGTAATAGCTTATCCAAAGGCACCACTCTCCTTACATTGTGTATGATAATCAAGGTGGGCCATTTCCAGCACAAATCCAGGGTTTAACAAGAACGTCGGGGGGGGGAGGTAGGAAAAAACAAGGGGAAATAGGCTACCTTGCATAATGATTAAGCCACTCCCAGTCTCTATTCAAGCCTAAGTTAATTGTATCCAATTTGCAAATGAATTCCAATTCAGCAGTTTCTCGCTGGAGTCTGGATTTGAAGTTTTTTTGTTGTAAAATAGCGACTTTCATGTCTGTAATCGCGTGACCAGAGAGATTGAAGTGTTCTCCTACTGGTTGATGAATGTTATAATTCTTGACATCTGATTTGTGAAAGCCGGACCACACCACACGATCCATCGTCTACAGCCAAGCTCTACGATACAACCGCATTTGCTCCAACCCCTCAGACAGAGACAAACACCTACAAGATCTCTATCAAGCATCTTACAACTACAATACCCACCTGCGGAAGTGAAGAAACAGATTGATAGAGCCAGAAGAGTTCCCAGAAGTCACCTACTACAGGACAGGCCTAACAAAGAAAATAACAGAACGCCACTAGCCGTCACCTTCAGCCCCCAACTAAAACCACTCCAACGCATTATTAAGGATCTACAACCTATCCTGAAGGATGACCGAACACTCTCACAAATCTTGGGAGACAGGCCAGTCCTTGCCTACAGACAGCCCCCCAACCTGAAGCAAATACTCACCAGCAGCCACATACCACACAACAGAACCACTAACCCAGGAATCTATCCTTGCAACAAAGCCCGTTGCCAACTGTGCCCACATATCTATTCAGGGGACACCATCACAGGGCCTAATCACATCAGCCACACTATCAGAGGCTCGTTCACCTGCACATCCACCAATGTGATATATGCCATCACGTGCCAGCAATGCCCCTCTGCCATGTACATTGGTCAAACTGGACAGTCTCTACGTAAAAGAGTAAATGGACACAAATCAGATGTCAAGAAATGGCCCAACTTGATTATCATACACATTGTAAGGAGAGTGATCACTTTAGATAAGCTATTACCAGCAGGAGAGTGGGGTGGGAGGAGGTATTTTTTCATGCTTTGTGTGTGTATATAGTAAGATCTTCTACACTTTCCATAGTATGCATCCGATGAAGTGAGCTGTAGCTCACGAAAGCTTATGCTCAAATAAATTGGTTAGTCTCTAAGGTGCCACAAGTACTCCTTTTCTTTTTACACTTTTAGGCAGGCTCTTATGTCATTGTTTAGAGGTTATCCTGGTTGTAGTATCTTTAAAGATGAACAGAGTACAATCATCATCAGATTTCTGTTCTTGAGCCTCCGTTTCCTTGCACAGGCAGGTCAGAACCTTTTATATGTCTGGTTTGACCCACTGGGGCCCTGACAGCTGAGCAGGAGGTCCTCCCTGTGTTCTGTTCCAACTGCTATCTCCTCACCTCCCTCTAGAATCTTTTCAGGCCAAGTCAGTCAAGGATCTTCTAGGACATGTGCATTTGCTTCAGAGATGTTGCATCCACTTATACTGGGGACAAATATAAGAAACTTGCTCTTAAACCGTGGGCATATCCAAGATACGAGAAAGCTAGAGTGACCAGGCCACTGCCTTTCAAGAAAGTCAGGTGCGTGACTGCATGCCTGATTTGTGTAACTGGTTCCCCAACTGTCCAGAATCACCATTTGCATGTACAGTTACCTGAAAATTTGCCCACACAAATTAAATGTACTTCTTTAAAATAAATATACAGTCATTTTTCATGTCCCTGGATGGAAAGGAACAGATTTTCAAACAAGTTAGTCACACAATATTTGTGTGACTAACTTGTTTGAAAATCTGTTCCTTTCCATCCAGGGACATGAAAAAGGACTATATTTATTTTAAAGATGTCAGTATTTGAAGTCAGAAGGCCAATTTGAATTGGTGGTCCAATAGCCACTTTATTTTTTATTTTATTTTTGCCAGGTGTCTACATTTTTCTAAAGAGATTAAAGTGTCTATATTTAAACAAACTGTTTTAATCCTTTTTTTAAAGTGGTTAACAATGTAAATAAAATGGTGATAACATTCCTGAAACAAGCACATAACATTGAACATCCTGTTAAAATAATATGTAGTAGAGTTAATTTAAGAAAAGAGTACAGTTTGTTACACCTGATAGAGCTGTATTCAATTGTTTGAATTGAAAATGTTTCCAGATTGATTCTGTCTTTCACACATATAAGATCACTAGTTTAAAAATTGTCTGCCTTGGTGGTTTCTCTGTTAATTTCCAGTTTGTCCCACAAACTGAGCATCAGTTCCTTTTAATCTAGGGAAGTCACTAATGTCAACCATTAATTTTCAAGTTATTTGTGGCCAGACATTTCACTTTATTTACACCTTTAGAGGCTGACAGATTTTATTAAAGATGCTGAGTTTGTTGGAATGGTCATTGGGTTTCGAGATCATATAAACTTGATATTTTTATCCATTGCTGCTTTTTAAGTGACGGTTGTGATTATTAAGTGACAATATGTGATTATGCAGATGTTCTCTCACTAATGTAGTGCCTGGGAGCACCTGTCTTTGTCCTTATTAAATCCCTATTTCCAAATTTGCCTGAGTTCAGTTTCAACATACTAAGGTTTCATAGATATGAGAGACAGAATATATTTATTAGGTCATCTGGTTGTATCCCCTTGCAGTGAACGATTATCCTTGAACAGGATAATCAAAAATTGAGAGCATTTTGGGTTTAAGTTGCTCAAATAATGCTTTTCTAAAGAGATTATGGAATAGTTTAAGTTCTTAGGAACTTTTTCCAAATAGTTGTTCTCCGTGTTCCCTTGATCACTTTCATCCCATTATTCCCTTTTGTATTTCACTTCTTTCTTCATATATTGCCCTTCAAATATATTTGAAAGTTGTTGTATTCCTTCAATACTTTTTTAGCCAAAATTTACAATGTTCATATTTTTAATCTTTCCTCAAATCAATCACTCCTGCCTCTTAAATTTTAGTTGCTCCTTTCTAGATTATTTACAATGTCAAAATGTTTTGTGGCATTGGGATATGCAAAATTCTACCCATTATTTAGGAGCTGTACCATCATCAGTGTGTAAATAGGGAATATTGTCTCACGGGCTTGTAACGTCGTGCCTCTGTAATCAGTCCAAAAGCAAGGTAGCTTTTATAAGTGAAGCAAAAATATTAAGCCCTAATAGTTTTGAGTTTTGCAGTTAAACCATAATTGTAAAGACGACATCTTTTGTTCTGACTGCATAGTCTATCAATATGGAAATTATTATTTGACAGAAGATTACAGTTAATTCATCAAAATGGATGTTGATGTTACATTGCCAGACTTTTAGTAGAAGCCTGGATCCATATATTGTCAACCATTCATCATATTTTGGATCCATATAATGTGGATTATCTATTATCAGCATGTTGTATTGCAATTTTAAAAGAGCTGTTCTAGAAGGTGCAATATGCTCACCAAATGCAAATACACCATTTTACAGTTTCCTTTGGTATTTGACAGAGATTCGAAATTTATAATCATATTCCATGATTAAACATGTAAAATGCTTACTAAATACAGTTGGCTAAAATGATTGTTAGATGGTTGTATTTAAAATACACATAGTGGAAATATGTAAAAAGCAGCAACATTTAATGTAATCTTAAACAGATGAATCAATGAAACTTGTAAGTACTACAAGCTAGATTTTTAAAGGTATTTTGGTGTCTAAAGATGTAGACAGACACCTAGTGAGATTTTTCAGAAGCTCCTAGACATCCTACTGCCATTGACTTCAGGTTCAGAGATCCTTTTAGAAATTTGGCTGTATATATTAGTAAGGCTAATCTTTTGTCACAGTTATTTTTAGTCAGTCAGGGACAGGTCACAGGCTGACTAAAAAAAAAAAAATCACGAAGCCAGTGACCTGTCCCTGACTTTGACTAAAAATATCCATGACAAAACAGGGAGCTCAACTGCGGGGTCCACACAGTCCCACAGAGGCTGGGCAGCTGCAGGGTCCCGCTCTGAGCTCCCGGGGGTGGGGGGGCACTGTCCACAGCGACCGGGAGCTTTCAGGGTCCCCCTGATGCCCGCATTGCTCAGAGCTCTCGGGTACCCCCCACCAGGCAGCAGAGGTACCCCGCAGTTCCCCACCACCGCAGGCCGCTGGGGCTAAATTCACAGAGGTCGTTGGAAGTCACAGATTCTGTGACTTCCGCAACCTCTGTAAAAAAAAAAAAAAAAAAATTGTAGCCTTATGTATTAGTATTAAGCAATGTAGCTGTTTTTCCTTTCCAATATAAAACCTAAAATATAATGGAAAAAAATCTATCTTGTTCTGTTTGCCGCTTTGTTAATGTGACAGACAGTAAAAGATTTTAATAATAAAATTGCTTTAATGTGCCTGTTTGTTTGCAGGAATTCCAATCAGAACAACCCTAGATAACTCTACAACAGTACAATATGCAGGTCTTCTTCATCAGCTCACAATGAAAGCGAGGAGCACAGTGAGAGATATAGATCCTCAGAACGATCTAACTTTTCTTCGGATCAGATCAAAGAAACATGAAATCATGGTAGCCCCAGGTAATTTATTTCAGAGTGGTAGCCGTGTTAGTCTGTATCAGCAAAAACAATGAGGAGTACTTGTGGCACCTTAGAGACTAACAAATTTATTTGGGCATAAGCTTTTGTGGGCTAAAACCTATTTCATCAGATGCATGGAGTGGAAAATACTTCCTTCTGTATTTTCCACTCCATGCATCTGATGAAGTGGGTTTTAGCCCACAAAAGTTTATGCCCAAATAAATGTTAGTCTCTAAAGTGCCACAAGTGCTCCTTGTTGTTTTTCCAGGTAATTTAAGATTTCTATTCCTAAAATATTGTTAAAATTTTGTGTGTTTCTCAATGCACAAAGCTACTGTAGAACATGTATATAATATATGAAAACAAAAATATAAGACATAACGTCTTGCTTTTGCTCTAAGTCCTTTACATTTGGATAGGATGCACACAATATTGTTCACTTCTATTGTCTACATAGACAGCTACACTAGTATCTTGATGCATAAGAATTATAGTATACAAGACTTGAGGCAAGAAGATAAGACCAGATCTTACAGAAATGTAGTGCTGGAAGGGACCTTAAGAAGTCATCAAGTCTAGCCTCCTGCACTTAGGCTGGACCAAGTATCCCTGACAACTGTTTGTCCAACCTGTTCTTAAAAACCTCCACTGACTGGGATTCCCATACCTCCCTTGGAAGTCTATTCCAGAGCTTAACTACCCTTATAATTATATAGTTTTTCCTAGTAGCTAACCTAAATCTCCCTGGCTGCAAATTAAGCCCATTACTTCTGTCCTATCTTCAGTGGACATGGATAAATATCACTGATTCTTCCCTTTATAACAACCTTTAACACATTTTGAAGACTTATCAGTTCTCCCCTCAGTCTTCTTTGCTCACGCCTAAACATGACCAATTTTAACCTTGCCTCGTAGGTCAGATTTTCTAAACAATTTATGATTTTTTTTCTTTCCCCTGGACTTTCTTCAATTTGTTCACATCTTTCTAAGCTGTGGTGCTCAGAACTGGACACAGTACTATAGTGGAAGCTTCACCAATGCTCAGTAGAATGGGACAGTCACCTCATACATCTTATTTTCAACACTCTTATTGGAGCTAATAAGCTTTTAGTAAACATGGCAAACGTGTTCACTTTTTTTCACAACAAATACCAAACAAACAACTAATGATCATCCATCGATTGTTGTTTCTAAGAACAGATTTTTCACTTGATACTGTACTGTATGTACCAAGCTTCTCATTGCTCATAAGAGGGTTTCTTTTACAATATAGCAGGTAATGGATCAGACAGGTGGTATTAGCACCATTAATATAACAATTACGATTGAATTACTTACTTGTCAATAAGAGAAACTTATGTATTTGTCTTGTTCATCTTAAGTACAAATATTTTGTATTTGCTTTGGGTTGTTTCCCCTAATTAATATGGATAAGGGGCCAGATTCTTAGCTATGGCCAAGGAGCATACACTACAAATTGAGGCAGCCAGGATGGGGAGTGCAAAGGTGCTGTGATTTTTGGGGGCGTGCTAGACTGGTACCCCATCATATATTATGCTGGCTGCCAACAACTCCAATGGGTAAAAAAATATCAGATGAGAATGTGTAGGGTATCAAGAAGACCCAACTATGCCCCTAATGTCAGTAGGGAGGGAGGTGGCATTGGATTCACTATACTTGTCCCACCATAATACCCTTTCCCTGAAGTAATCCTTACAATGCCAGATATACTGATTCTGTCATCAGATTCCACCAGCAGCACAGTGCAAAGTGGCTGCACTGATGCCACTGATCTCACTGTTCCTACTAGAACTCATAAATAACTCCAGTGAAGACAATGCAGTTACATTTGTGTAAAACCAGTATTAGCAGAATTGGGCCCTATTACTTTAAGTGATAGCAATTAGTCGACAGTTAATAGTAAAAGACTGAAATCATTTTTGTCAAGCATGTTTTAGGGTTTAAATGCAAAAGTTTGATTTATTCCTATCTTAACAGAAATAAAGAAATCAATCAGGGCAAACTACTAGTAAACCAGTAGACGTTAATATTTCTGTAATATTTTAACTTAAATGTTCTCTTTTCTCGATGATTTTGATTAAAATATTCTTGTATCTCTTCACAGATAAGGAGTATCTTCTGATTGTTATTCAGAATCCATGTGAATAGATTTGCTGCAACAATATTTTGAGACACTGATGCAGCTGTACTTTTTAAAGTAATTAATAATCCTTTATTGATATTTAATTTTAAACATACCACTGAGTTCTTACTTAATGTATGTAACTTGTCATTGCTGAAACTTTTCCAAGCTAATATTCTCAGTTGTAGCTGTACTTTAACTTATGCTTGAGCAAAACAAACATTGTATGTGTAGATAAATATTCAGAAGAGCCACAATAGAACAAAATGTTTAAAAAAACTTTTGTTAATGGATTTTCTGGCTAATTCTTATAACGAAAGAATTCTCTTTTACATCACAAGTTCAGATTTTTTTTTTTAAAGCAGGAATCACATTTCATTTAAATTAGTAACTTGTGTATGTACTTGTAACTGTGCCCATGTAAACTCAAGAATACAGGATTAAATAGTGTTACTCCTCTCAGTTCCATTGGAGTAAAGAGGACTGTGTTCTGCCTCTGTAACTTCTGCATTTTGATCATTCTAAAGAATTAGATTTACTTCCACCTTATGCTGTCTTAAGTACCCTTCAGTTTCTAATGAACAAATGAATCACAACAGCTTTAGTTAAATATTTTAAAGCTAATGCTGAAGAAAGGTCCAGATGGAGAGAAGGGCCCTTCCACCTTAAATTAATGCAAAACTGTTGTTAATTTGTGTTTACTGGCCATTCTAAATAGTGCCTCTAAGTAAAATCAAAACTCTTGATAAAACACTCAGATGTGTCCACCTTCAGATCCAGCATGTACTGAATACACTGAGCCATTTTTTCCAGTACATTTTGCAGCACTGCCACAGATCTTGCAGTTCTGTCCAAAATTGGAAACCTGTTCAGAACGTTGTTTTAAATCAGACACTTCAAGTGTACGTAGATTTTCACATTACTAATGATTCTTTAATTTTAAAGTTGAAACTTTTCCAGCATCACTAGGTCAAGAACAGTTTTATGCTGATATTTCATCATAGGGCAGTACAATCTGGAAATTGGGGGAAGAAAAAATAAGTGGTAGGAAGCCTGGCTAAAGAGACCCAGGGAGAAAATGAATCCAGTTGCTTGGGAATAATAGAAGCCAAAGGAATGGTTATTGATGGTACAGCCACAGTATAATATCTACTTGCTGGGTGACAGTTGATAATATGAATGGCTGTCATAAAAAGGACCATTACATGGAAATAAATATAGCAAATCAATATCTTTACATACTGAAGTAAAATAAAGCAGAGCATATGTTTGAACATTAATGTACTCTGTGCTGTACAAGGAAACACTACCTACAACCTATGGTCTTTCATCTAAATTATTGGTTCTAAATTATTTAAAATGACAACCGTTCATTTGTGAATGTTGACAAATATGGCCATACTGTATCAAAACAAAGTTTTTCATTTATCAGCTTCACTAGTTCTGGGGTACTAATGCTTTTTAACAGCAAACCCGTCATTGCCAAATGTCTAACTTTTATTCATAAAAAAATACTTTGGTATTTTGGGGGATATCCCGTGTACAAGTCAAAATCAGTGTGTCTGGCTTTCCTTTCACTTACTCTAGTTAGCATCTGGACTAATTCTACTGAAATTGACAGTCACAGCAGTGTTGAAGGGAGGAGATTTAGCCCCATTCTTACTATTTAATGTCTATTTTAGATTAATTTTCTCTTTTGTTAACAAATTACTAAATTAATATCCAATATATTGGTTTTGCATTATATTACTCCAGCAAACTGCTGAAGTTAGTCCTCCTTACTGTGTAATATTTTCTAACTTGTCAAAAATATCATAGATGGCATCACCTCGTAAAACCTTCCAGAGCCATGAAAAATGTCCTTCAGTCAGACACAGCAGTACACTCATGCAAAGAGAAAAGCTTTCTACATGGCAATATTTATTCTTCATTTTTATCTTTCTTTTGTGTGTGTAAATTTCTTTTCCAGACTTTAATCTGATATTCTTGAAGCAACTGATGATCACTTTGGTTTGGGTCCCAATTTATCAAAGCACTTGAAGGGGTTAAGTTCATCCCTATTTAATAGTGTACTTAAGTTCAAAGTTAAATTTAAGCACGGATTTAAGGCCAGTTGAAATTAGACTTAAGCCCATGTTCAAATGTAAACACAGACTTAATTGCCGAAAAGGGGCTTTAATGTGCAGAAATGGCTTATAAGTCATTTTATGCAATCTTCAAATGTCCAAATGCCCACAAATTCATTCCTATCACAACTTGTCTAGAAGCCCTGCAAGTCATGGATGCAGATCTGAGGGCAAAATCTGGTCCACTCTTGGCGGTGTAACCAGTGACAATTGCAGTGAAACTGCAGGCTGAGTTCTGTTCCTTGGGGTACTCTAGAGCAGGGGTGGGCAACCTGTGGCTCCTTTTATAGGCACAGACTCCAAGGCTGGAGCTACAAGAGCCAACTTTCCCATGTGCTGGAGGGTGCTCACTGCTCAACTCCTGGCTCTGCCACAGGCCCTGTCCCCACTCCACACCTTCTCACCCCCTCCCCTGAGCCTGCTATGCCCTCACTCCTCCCACTCCCCTTCCAAGCCTCCTGCATGCCACAAAACAGTTGATCGGGAGGTGCGGGGAGGGAGGATCACTTGATTGCCTGTTCTGTTCATTCCCTCTGGGGCACCTGGCATTGGCCACGGTCAGAAGACCGGATACTGGGCTAGATGGACTTTTGGTCTGACCCAGTATGGCTGTTCTTATATGATTTCCAAAGGGACGCATGGGCCAGGCCCACCTCAGCTTTAGCCTTCAAAGGTTTGTCTAGAGTAAGAAAAGTGGTGAGGGTTAGCTAGCATGTTTCCCTCTGATCCTGAGGGGGAAGCGCTGATCGGTGGGATTGGGAGGCTTGGGGGGGTTATGGGGGGGCAGGGGCTGCTGACCTATTACTGTGACTCTTTGGAAATGTACATTAGTAAGTTCTGGCTCCTTCTCAGGCTCAGGTTGGCCACCCCTGCTCTAGAGTCTTTACCAAGGCTCCTTACATGCTGTGCAAGTATGTGCAGTATTAGCAACATCCTCATTACAGAATATAAATATATAATGAAATATCCTGCCATTTGTATTTCTATTTTGTATTAGGAGAGCTACTGCATAGCTGTGGTTTTTCAACAGGAAAAAAAAAATAAAAAAATGTGTAAATATGCATAATCTCAATGGAATCTGCTGTCAGCAGATTCATCTGAACAAAGGTGGGCGGTAATAGGAGGAAAAGCAGAATCAAAGATTGAGAAAGTAATTTTAAAATTACTGTACAAAACTGTATAAAACTGCTCAGGCTATGGTGAAGTTGCTGTTTATGTGATACAACCACCAGTGTAATCTCTACCAGCCAATTGGATTTAGAATAAATAGATAATTTCAGGGACACATCCATAGTACTCTTTAAAAGACTAATTTTATGGATAATCATTGACTGATGGACTAAACTAGCACGTTCTGAGTTTATCAAAATGCTGCTTCTCTCTGAGCAACAATCACTCTAGGGTTCCAACATCCATTTGACAAAATGATATCAACGTCACATGTTTGGAATGATAAAAATAAACTAGTGTAATTGCACTAGAAATCTGTCACCGGATCATCCTCCCACTTTAAAAATACAGTAAACATCTTGGCTTTGCCTCAACATTTATTTTTGACAAATGTATAAGCTCTCTTGTGACACCAGCTAGTGCCAGTCGTCTGTCCCATTTACAGTAATAATGCAAGCCAGTTGTTTAGCCACTTCATGTTTTGCTTATTTGTCACTTAGCCAGATTTTAAGCATTCAGTTTAGTGCACAGAAAGGATGAACATCTTTGATCAATAATTTGCATATTGTAGTTTGTTACAAAGAGGGCTATGGGCATGTGTAATTCAGCAGGATGAGATATGCACTTAATGGGTTAGTGTACATTACATTCTGTATGCAGAAATATTCAAGTCACACGTTTTTCAAATGTACTTTCAGCTCAACCTTTCTGAATTTTAGGTAGATCTGGTTTAACATGAGTAAAGCATTCTTGGAACTCTTTAGGAATGGATGAAAGAATGATTCACAAACTCCCTACAAGTGACAAAAAGTACATAATCTAATTGATTGTCATCTGATTTGTCACCTCTGCAAATCTGTGGCAATTTACAAGTCACCCCTTTTGCCAAAACAAAAACAGTGCATCTTTATGCTACAGAAGATTTTTAAAAGGTATTTATTAGTGTAAAAGAGGGTATTAAATATTCAGTCAAAGCAGGCTAAAGTGTCCCATATTTGCTAACAGAATTTAGTGTGTTCATAGATCATACAGAAAGCACCAAAAACAAATTGGAATTCCCCTAACTCAATAATATTTCAGTGCCAGTGACTAAAGTTTCAGATCTTTGTTTTTTGTCATGTGTTAATAATACTCCCCAGTCTAAATCCCAGTAAAAGAATGTTCATGTGTGCTGAAGACGTCTCTCTATAAGCACACCAATTAGAACTCTTCAGAAAGCTTGCTTTTAACATCAGCTATGTATAGTGTTCTCATATCACATCCTGCTGTACATTTCACCTAAGAAGGTGAGCTATTTAGACAACACCAGATTCCCTGAATGAAGGAACATTGTCTGATCATAATTAATGATAATGAACTTGAAAAGGCCAGCTTAATAAAATGCAATTAGACACTATTACTTCCAAGAGTTATGCACATGGTTTAAATGTTACATAGCATTTTCAGTAAATTTAGGCTTTCTAATTCAGGGACAAATCTTGCCTCTATTATGTGCATCAGTAGTCCCTAACAGCAAATATAGCTGCTGGACTGGCCCCTTAGAAAACAACAGACTATAATATAGTGGTGGTTGCCCTTTTATTACGTTCTGTTTACGAGAGATTAGTATTACCTGAGCTGCAAAATAATTTTTTGAATCTCAAGCAGTCAAATTAGAGGAGTCAACAGTATTACAATAATTTTTTCCCTTTTCCTGGACAAATTAAAACACACAGTAATATTGGTTACTAGAGAGATTTAGGTCACAACAACAAGGCTCAATTGTATGACTTTGCAGTGGCCTTGGGAGCAAGGGTGACAAATACTCCTGAGAGAGTGCATTGGGTGTTTCATACTTCACTTTTGATTATTTGGAGCCTCGCTTGAATCATACCACGGATATTTTTCAAAGAAAATCAGCATTTGGCCTGATTCACCTTTCTCTTGCAATGGTTCTGCACCACTGATTTCAATAGAATTTTCTCAGTTTACTGGTGGGGAGGGAGGCCACTCTGCCTCTTGTATTGGGCAGTAACCCTCGGGCTCAGGTCGCACTGGCGGGGCTGAGTTGTAAGTAGTCTGTAGGTCTGGACCCATCTAACGTAGGCAAACAAGAAATAATAGTCGGGTGCTCATGGTCCCACCCTGGGCAGGGTAGAGCACTGTGGAGCCTTTAGCTCCCAGCCCCTCAGCTTGATTATCACTACAAAAGTTTTTTTCTCCTGCTGATAATAGTTCATCTTAATTAATTAGCCTCTTACAGTTTGTATGGCAACTTCCACCTTCTCTGTATGTGTGTGTGTGTGTATATATATCTTCTTACTATATGTTCCATTCTTTGCATCCGATGAAGTGGGCTGTAGCCCACGAAAGCTTATGCTCTAATAAATTTGTTAGTCTCTAAGGTGCCACAAGTACTCCTGTTCTTTCAGCTGCAGCTGTCAGTACTTAACAGTTTGAAGCTCTAGGCCTTTCGGCGGGGCTGAGCAGAGAGCAGGCTGTAGCCTAAGCCTCCTGGCCAAGACAGCCAGCTACCACACAGACAGTCTGGGGGGTCTAGCTTTTTGGGTGGGGCAGAGCTGGGAACAGGCTTTAGCCTCAGCTTGTGGGCCAATGCAGCCAGCAGACACACACAGTCTGAAGCTCTAGCCCATTGGATGGGCAGAGCAGGTGGCAGGCTCTAGCCTAAGCCTTCTGGCTAAGGCAGCCAACAAACACTCAGTTCAGGGTTCAAGTTGGGATGAGCACCCAGTCTAGGGACTCCAGAAGGGGTGAGCACCCACACAGTCTAGCATCCTAGCTTGCCGGATGGTAGATTCACACAGGCCTCCTTGCCTATGTGGGGAGTCAGTCACCACAGCGGTGGGATGGCCGGGGTAGGGCAATGCAGGCCCACCTAACTCCACCACTTCCCAGTCCAGGGCAGAGTGGTCCACCACTGGGTCAGCAGGGATCCAGCTGCAACACACTGACCTAGAAGCAGTCAGCCACACAGCCAGACAGTCATCGGCTGCCCTGGGCTACTTCTTACTTCCCTGGGGTTTGGTATCTCTGGAATCCACAGGTCCTCAGGGTACACAGCAGATGGTAGTCCCGGCAACTCCCCTTCTGGGTCCATCTCCTCCATTGACAGGGTGATGCAGAGCGTCAATTCAGCACCCAGGTGTAGTGATCCCTCACACTCCAGCCTGGGGGGAGGCCACTCTGCCTCTCCACACCCTGATGTAAATGAGAGGGGGGGAAAATCACACTCATAGTCCAGAGTCAATATCTCTTGTGTCAGAAAACTCTCCTAGGTACATCCTCATTCTTCTGTATTCTAGAGGTAGACTTTAGTAGGCCATTCCATTCATCACTGAAGATGAGCATAAAGCAGCAGTTTACAGACTAAACAAGATGTATTGTTTAGACATTGTGATCATGGGGAGTGGGGGCAGAAATCTTTGTAGAGAAGCCAGCAAAAATGATGAAATAGGAAGTTGTGGGTTACAAATTTTACGAAAATATGGTGTATATTTAATAGTAATAAATAGCACTTTTATAGTGCTTTACGTTTAAAAGCACTGTAGAACAGCTGGGCTGAATCCTGCACTCCTTACTCGGGATCAAGTTAACAGGAGCAGCAGATGCTCCACTTATTTTGGTGCCTATGAAGTCCATAGTTAAGTCAATGAAGAAGATGGATACAAAACATGGCAATCTACGTTCAAACCAGCCAGAGCAACTTTTCAAAAAGTGGACGTGAAACTCCAGGGTCTGGTAAAATTATTCCTACTACTACATTCCTCTAAGCAAAAGGACAACGTACATTTGTCAGATGGGCAACCACGGAACAGTCTTGCCAAAGGCTATGCTGGACACTATTAGCAGCACTAGTACTAAAACCAATGTCTGAGGTGGTAGTCCAACATCTTCTTATCCACTAAGTCAGAATCTCTGTCATACAAAATTGCTTCCAATCTCTGCACTTAGACCCCAGTTCAGGAAAGCACTAAAGTACATGTTTAGTTTTAAGCATGTAAGTAGTCCCTTTAAAGTTAACAGAACTAATCATGTGCTTAAAGGCAGGTATGTACTTAAGTACATTGCTAATGAGGGCCTTAGTTACTTAAAACAAGAATAAAAGGGTTCATCCTATATTGTAAAGGTTTGCAAAATTCTACTGGAAATCTCATGAGAGACCTCCATGAGATTTCTGGGGTATGAGTGGCTCATGGTATTTCAGTGTTTCTAGTACTGGCCAGAACCCTGAACAGAAGATTCAAAAAAGATAATATATAATGAAAAATGTTTATTCAAACCTATTCAACATGCATCCTGCATAGGAAAATAAGTTCAATTAGTAACGGACTGATAGCCACGGAGCTGGTGTCTTAGTAAGGAATTATTATTGCCAACTGTGAAAAGCTGCCAGTTTCGTTCCAATCTACTAATTATCTGCAACAATTTATGGGTTAGTGTCCACCACCTGAATTATCTGCTTGTCTGCCAAGCAGCATGGATTTCAGCATAAAACTCTGGAATTAAACTGGCAAGCTAAATGGACCCTTGGAAGCAACAATGTTTCAAGCACCAGGAAGAGGAAATTGTAAATGCTATCAGCTCCTTTAAGGGAACAGATTGAAAAATGCTGACTATCCCTCATAGGTGCTGGAACTGGGGGTGCTGCTGCACGCCCTGGTTTGAAGTGGTTTCCATTATATACAAGGCTTACAGTTTGGCTCAATGGCTCTCAGCTCCCCCACTCTGAAACTGTTCCAGGACCCCTGCTATCCCTGGTTAAGCAAGGATTTCATTTTCCGGGCATGTTGTTAAAAGGATGTTTAGCACTAAAGCATAATTCAGAGGCAGAGGAGAGTCTAGTCTAGCCTCTTTCCAATGCCAGATTGCTCATTGCAGAATATTCTCCAAGGCAGATTGCACAATCTGATTTTGTTATTATTCCAGTATCACCTATAATGTGCTAGGCATTGTCTATATACACAAGAACACACAGTCCTTGACCTGAAGACCTGACAGCCTAAGGGCTTGATACTCCTCCTTTACACCCATTTATCACTTATTATGTGTAAAGCCCGAAATGCATAATAGCCCACCTATGGTCCTTTATCACTCATGAGTATTACTGTGGCTTCAGAAAATTTAAGCACCTGAAAGAATGCTCTTCTTCATAATTCCAGCTCTACTGAGGCATGCTCAGTGATAGCCATTTCTAATATAGATAAGAAAGAGAGCGGATATTAAACCGGAACATCTCCACATCCTTCTCTTGTAATTCTAGCAGAAATTTACCTCCAGCACTTTCTCAGCACTGTGGAGCGAGTGTCAGTTATTGCAGATGGCACTGTGGGCTACCCAAAAGGAAGACCCAGAGGTGTGAGCTGACATGCTACTGTCAGTGAGGAATTCGTATTACTGCACTTTATAATCTAGCCTGAGAGAAGGAGAGAAAGAAGAAAAGGGGTTGTTGAATTTTTTGGGGTTTTTTTCTGCGGGAAGGAGAGGGATTTCTGTTTTTGTTTTGTTTGCTTTTTACTCAAGAAATAATCCTGGTTTTAAAGGGAAATCTCAAATTTCATTTACATGAAGATTGATTTTTGCATTAATAATACACAATTTAAAAAGAAAATATGTTAATAAGCACTTTGCACTTTACAGTCTGGCCACTAGATGGCAGATAACAAAAAGAACAAATAGTTGACCCTTAGTTGACCAAATAAGCAGGAAAATGGTACTGCTCTTTAAGATGAGAGATTTCACATCCACAGACAATAAAATACACTTCCTTCCAAAGTCCTCTAAAAGTCTCTCTTGGTCTTTACTTGCAGACCATACACCATAACAACCCAAATCCCCTAATAAAATAAACAACAGTAAATGCTCTTTCTTCCCCTTGCAGACAGGGTATATCAAAGCTTAGGCAGAAAGCATCTTCCTGACCTCCTGGCCATGCCCCTTGCAGTCCCAACTGGTCTCCACAACTAGGTAATCGGTCTCAGCTGAGCCCAGGCTGATTTCCACATGGCCAGATTTCTCAACAATGAGAGAAAATGCCTGACAAAGCTCTCCTAAAGAATAGAGCTTTAACTCTCTTCCTGCCAGCCATGGTGTGGAAGTCTGTGACCTCCCCACCCCTACTACCACTCATCCATCACAAGCACAATAAAGAAAAAAGAAATCCAAACAGTGTGGACAATATAAGTGGTATGATTAATGAAGCTAATAGTATCAGGAGAATATAGCTGCACATTGACAGCCTCATTTTCAAAAGAGCACCTCCACATTTGCAAGTACATCAGTTTGTGAGCTACAGTCTCTGCACTTGCTGCCTGCAAATGCTAATTTCTACACACTATTGCCTATTTTGTGAGCACATTTGCAATGCCTGAATACACATTTCCATAAGCAAATGCAAGACTTGGAGCACACAAACTTGTTTGTTCAAATAGGCCCATTATGGTTTGTTTTTAAATATTTGGTCCTAAATGTAACTGTCATTAATATTTATGAAAAGTCAAAAGGTGAACTTGAAAATGCTTCCCGCAATCACATTAATGATGGCAAATTCTGATGTACTATAGCATAAGTGAAGTGTGACGGATTGTTAATAATGTGTGTACTAGTTGAATAGAACTATGAACATGACCATCAGAAGTGTAAGATCTCAGCCAAAAACAACAGTGAAACTCATTTAATAGATGTCTTGCTTAACTGTGGCCCAGGTTCCATGTAAATAGAACATGACTAAGTAAAGTGAAATTCTTGCCCTCTTCTTCAGGTGACAATTTTACTCACTTTCTTTTTCTGCTTCTATGGAAGAAGCCTATATGGAAGACAAAGGAGAATGTCAGACCTATGCATTGTCTTTTGAGCATCTGTGACGACTGCTCTGTATACATCTGAGTGCCCTGAAACTGATCTATCTCACTGCGTAAGGGTTTAGCTTCTATATTTGCAGTTGCAAATACATAGCCTAGAGTTATTCATGCCTTTGTCGCCTTCAGCTGAACTACAGCAATACGGTATACTTGGGTCTGAAGCCTTCGGCACTTAGGAAACTCCAACTAGCACAGAAGGCTGCAGTGCATCCCCTCAGCAACATAGGCTACCGTGAACACATCAAACCTGTCCTCTGTTCTCCTCAGAGGCTTCCCATAGGATTTAGAATCAAGTTCAAGGTCTTGGTCCTTATCTTCAAGGAGCTCTATGGCCTGAGTCCAGGATATCTAAAAGACTGCCTAAAGCTCCAGGACAAAGACCTTAGTTGACAATTCTACTCCCCTGGCACAGTGGAACTCAACAATAAAAGTAAAGCTAGTGTGTGGAGGAGACAGAACTTTCTCTGGGGGCAGCCTGACACTGTGGAAAGATTTCCCCCAAGAACTAAGGACCATTGCAAACCTCACCTCCTTCCACTCCAAGTGCAAGGTGAATTTCTTTGACCTTGCCTTCTCTAATATAAACACATAGCAACAGGTATATTTGTATTAAACAAGCAAGCCAACCCACCAAATAAGACACTCTCCTGTAGTGCTTCTCCCCCTGGAGAGAGGATGAGTGAACAAACGAGTGACAGATGTGTAGTCACTCCGCTTAATGCACTATTGGAAGGTGCTCAGAGACTGCAGTGATAACAGTGGTATAAGAATACAGATGGCCAAGACCAATTTACTTCAAGAGGATTTTTGCCTGAATAAGGACTATAGGATTGAGGGCCTGATTAAAGATAATGGGAATCTTTCCATTTAATGGGAGTCTTTCCATTGTCTTCAGTGGGCTTTGGATCAGACTCTTGGTCCCGTCCACAAGGTATGTTTGTGGTGGGGCTATACACACATACACACAAACACAAACACTAGCATATTGTTACATGACATCACACTCTGAGTATCTTTATTATAGGAGCTAAAACCCAATACCCTGCTCTCTTTTGGAGTAACAAAAAAGCTATTTCTCCAAGTTAAGTATCACATTTCTTCACAATTATTTTAAATTACTCCAATACTACTGAAAGGTGCCACACTGATAGCACTGGAGACTGAAGAATCCTCCTTAGTCCATACAGTAGGCTCAGTAAGGGCAGCCACAGTGCCCTACACCAACCCACAGACATGCAGGGACCAGCTGTGTATGTGTGTGTGGACAGTTCAATTTCCTTGCCAGTTCAATCCCTGGTGCCTCCACTGAAATCCCAAACAAAGGTGCCAACAAGTGCCAAGTATAGTAAAAGATAATGGCATGAAACACAAACCTCTAACATCACTGCAAACCTGGGCACCTTTTGTACAGACTCTGGGCCTGATTTTGATCTTGTCTTCATTGGAGTTACCTCTGCTTTATACTGGTGTAAGTGAGATCAGAATCAGGTTCCTTTTGATATAAAAATCTTTCAAGGTTTAACTTCAACTGTATTTTTGTCTTACTTTGTAAGTGCACCAGTAGATATGCAATGAACAGACACTCTCCATGATCCAATGCTGTTGGAGTATGGATTTGCAATTAGCCATCCAAGATTCAGTAACTGATTCAACACTTTGAACCATGTAAAGCATAAACCTTGCCCACTTACATACCCACTAAATCAATTAGCTGGTGATTCATTCATCTGCTGTAAAAACAATTACTTCTGCATATTAAACTCAAGAGCTACATACTACATTATCTTGATCAGGAGTTGATACTGTGACATGCCAAGGTTTAATTTTTTGCCCAACAAAAACACAGCATAAAGCTGACTGTGTGTATTAATGTGTTGCATAATATACCAGACCTGTCTTAAAGTCTTACAGCTTAAAGTCTTTTACACTATATTCTCCACCATCCCACAATACAGCCTGGCCATTTCTGAGCAGCATTCCCATCAGCCTCAGAATACATAGGTTTGTGTATTGCAGTTATAGAATGTGCCATTTAAATACAGAGCTTATTTTTGAATCTCTCTCTGGGAAACGCACAGTATTGTGTTTTATTTCATTAATAATTTTTAATAGGTTATGAAGTTTTCTCTGCTCAGCATGCTTGAAAATGTTAAACAACAAACAGATCCAACATCAGAATATATATGTGTTGGCTGAGCAACAGACATTATCTACTTCTGTTGTTAAATATAGGAAAGGACAATTATGAATCCGGTGTGTAGGAAATTTTTAATGCTATAGCACACAGGAAATCTTAGTGAATAGGCTTATAATACATTATTCATTACAGACTGTCCTCGAACAATGAATCAGAGTTCCCATGACTACAGGATAAAGCCAACTAATGCTATGAGTCCAAGAATATGCACCAGCGTATCTGCCCTTTTAAGTCACCTCATAACAAGATAACGATGCAGGGTACTGATATTGTTCATTAAAAAAATGACTAAACATGAGTCAAAAGGTCTGGGTAAATGTGATCATCCCTATGTCAAGTATCTTTCCAAACCAAAACCAATATAAACAAGGGTGATAGGTATCAAGAATGGAGTTCCAGTAACAGCTTGTGATGTAGCTGTGTATGCATCACTTGCTTCCAAAGCAGTCAGAGCCTGGGAGGATGGCTAGAAGCAGCATGGTCCAGTGGAGTCCACAGACTAAGATTCAGGAAACCTGGGTCCTATTCCTAACTCTGCCAATGACCTGCTGTGGCCCCTTGTACCAGTCACTTCCCTTCTCTGTGCCTGTTTCCCCTCTTGTCTCCTTGTATTGTAAACTTTTCAGGACAGGGATTGCTGCTTAATATGTGTTTGTTCAATGCATAGCACAATGAGGTTTGGTTAGAACCACTGAGCATTACTGCAATGTAAACTATAAAGATCAGCCAACAAGACCCTGTGGACACTGACATTATGGGATTGAGGGAAATTTTCAGAAGTGCCTAAATCACTTAGTAGCCAAGTCTCATTGACTCCTATATCTCTTTTGAAAATGGCACTTAGGGGACTAAGTCATTTAGGCAATTTTGAAAATTTTAGCCCAGATTTTGAAAGCCTGAACTTAGAATTTGAAACTGCAATTGGTAGGCAAAAATATTTGTGGACACTAGTTTGCACACACAGTTTAGGCCAATGAGATGGCTACGTACTCATATGAAGTGTGTGTGACCTATATATTACAGAATTGTTTGTTTTAGTATCTGTTTATGTTAGCTCCAAAGAGCCCAACTGCATATTTATATTCAATTGTTTTCACACTCCCAGCCAGTCTCTGCTGAGGAACAGTTGCCCTGGCCTGTTATTAGAAATAATTGCTATAAATGAATTTTTTGCTGATTTTTCCAATCCACGAATACAGTGAAAATCAATTTGCAACCATTATTCTCAAAGTACAGTTGAATGACTCATGATGTGTTGAGAACCAACATCTCTATCTCATACACAAACAAACACAGGCCATAATAGCAGGGTTTCAGTGTTCATTTTCCCACATTTTGGATGGTTACATTAATTATTAATATTCTGATGTGAATGCTAAGTTCACGGCTTCTGTTCTTATAGCCCCTGTGCTTGTGGTCATTTCTCCCTCTGAAACTACGGCAATTTGCTGCACACAAGTGTGGTTCTGTTCTCACGAATATGCTCACTTCCTGTGTCACTTGTTCATTTGAGCAGGTTTGTTTCAGACTTTCCTTTCTGTCTTTATTTGAGTGTTTGGCTATTATGTATTTACAATCTTGGTCAGACAGCAGAGCAGCAGATGTGTTGTCAACAAAAAAACAGGAAGACAAGGTATAAAATAAAAGAGGATAGGTAATTCTCAGGCCACAAACAACCTCCGCTTAGAAACCGAGATCTGAACAATGACATTATTATTATTCCATCTTTGTACAGCATCGTATCTGTGCCTGGTGCATTCCAGTAGTAAAGCCACACAGTCCCTGACCCAAAGAGTTTAAAATCCAAGGACCAGATTCTGATCCCCTTGCTGATGTTGAATCCCTTATGGAAGTCAATAGGACTATTGTAGAGTCAAGTGCTACCCATCATGATTAAAGGTAGGAGAATCAGCTTTAAATGTCTGATTCTGTCACCCTTATCCATTCTTGAGTAGTACTTTACTCCAGGAGTTGTGGCGACAAGTAAATTTTAGTTTGCATATAATTTTTCACACACACTAGTTATTTCTGAGGTCTTTGTCACTGTCAAATCAATTTAAAAAATGAAAGAAAAGAGAAGCGAAAGAAAGGAAAGCACTTTCTATCCAGACTCTTCTGTTCCCTTTTAGGAACCTAAATAGCTAATCATCAGTGCAGAATGTTTTCAATCCACAGAATCCCAGATAAGTGGGGGTACCTTTGGTGCAGCTTTAAAGTAATCCTTCTATGCAATTCAAAGGTAACAGTATTTTGTATAGCTTGTGCACTGTGAGAATTGTGCATCATGTGGGTGACTGAGCAGATTTCCAAAGGCCATGGAGGTCCACCACTCTTCAAAATTAAGTAACATTGCCATTCTCTTGTTTCTGTTCCCAACCGTCAAAGCTATTAAACTCATTGGTAGGGTGAAGGCCCGACTGTGTTCTCAATTAAGTCAAAGAAGGTTTGGCCATTGACTTCAGCAGCCACAGGCCACAGAGGCTTGAAAAGCAGTTTTCAAGTTCCAGCTATTTGTTTCTCTAGCACCATACTAGAAAGAAAACAACATCTGAAACATCCAAGAATTTGTATTTAGAGCAGTTCTGCATAAAAAGTGGAAAGCTCAACTTAAAGGAATATTAAATTTGTGCGAGAGCAGAGGACATATAAGGCAATTTCAGCTTGATACAGTTTGAAATGGCAACATTATAAACCCTGGGGAAATGAAGTTTCTAATGCAAATGGCCGATGCTTTAAACTCCCGTGGCGCTGCTGCAGTGAAGAAACAAGAGGTTACAAACATCAGATTTTTTTCCTTGTTTAGTTGACATTACTCTGATAAATATTATCATAACCACCAATTGTACATTTCCCCTGGGTCTTCCACTCTCCTGCTCCACACATTAGCCTTTAATGATTAAAACCATCTCATTACTGAATAGATGGAGTCATCCAAAAATCTGTTTAAACATTTTCACAAGCTTTTTTGTTTAAAGCACTGATTTGCCACTATGCCAATGAATGCACCTCTGGATCATTTTACTGACTAATAGCAGCTACACGGACTTTTAAACTTGACAGATGTCATCTTAGCATCCTATTGAGAAGATAATCATGTGTAACTTATGCTATAACTAAGTAAGTTGCAGTAAACAGGAAGCATAAATAGCTGTCTGTAAACACAGCAAGCAACTACTCTAAAACAAAGTCCATGGCTTTCAAAGATCCAGCATATCATTTTATTCACTGATCTGAAACCAAAGCAAGTTATCACCTCATGCACCAGCACTAAACTGGGTGTTTATTAGCTGAGTTTCATACTTTATATTATGATCAGAATTGTAGTTCTAGAAAAATAAAAAGATAATTCAGACTAGATCTGAATAAATTATATAAGTTATTCTATTCTATTAATTTTGCATTTTCATCTATTTGTGACCTGTCTGCAAACAGATTATAATCTTTTTTAGATTTATTCATTATTCATATTGTTCATCAAATAATTCCTTCTTATGATGCTTGCTCTGTAGTTGGTTTAGGAGCAGTTTGTTACAAGTATTTGACATTCAAAATGTGAGTTATTTTGACTGGACACTTGGTCAAATGATATGTCTAACCAGTTATTTGTGTATGCAATTATCATGCATATGTCTGCCTGCAAAAAAGGAAAAGAGAAAGGAAGTTTAAACCTGAATCCAGATGTTAAAAATCACAAAAGTTATTTTAAAAAAGCTGAATTACAATCAAACTATTCGCAAAAAGAAAAGGAGTACTTGTGGCACCTTAGAGACTAACCAATTTATTTGAGCATAAGCTTTTGTGAGCTACAGCTCACTTCATCGGATGCATAAAGTGGAAAATACAGTGAGGAGATTTATATACACACAGACCATGAAAAAATGGGTGTTATCATACACATTGTAAGTGATCACTCTCCTTACAAAACCAATCAAACTATTATATTTTTTTTTAATGACCAGGATCTGGTTTCATTTTTTGATAGTGAGAGAGCTGGAAACTGGATGAGGGGATGTGAAAACTCAGATATCTGTCATCAGTCAGTAGAGTGCTACTAAGAAGAGAAATATATACAAAGCAAAGGGAAAACCAAAAATACAGGATCCTAGAGCAACTGCAATTTATGAGGCTCAACCAGGCCACTCATGAGTCGCTGCTATAAACATTCAGCAATGGCCACTAGATATATCATTAAACACTCTCCGCTTTTTCCTTCCATGAATCGACCTATGTACATTTGAAAGAGTAGAGAAGATCCCCTAGGAAGAGAACAACAGATGATGGCTGAGAGGCTGGTGGCTGAGAGGATACAGAAATAACATCATGACTTTTCGCATCCAGTGACAGTAGCTTTAGAAACCAAAACAAGGTTTCAGAGTATGAAAAAGAAATGAGGACAGAAGAGAAATTGCTGAATTCCAGTCTCTCATGTGAGACAGTAAACCAGGTGATCAAAATAAAAAGACAAATTTTCAGCTGGCATTTTAAATACTGAGATGCCAGTTATGAACTCCTTAGGAAGATATACAGCCAGGCTGACAAAAAACAGGTTCACTCCAGAGGTGGTCCTGTCAGAAACTCTTTGTTTACACAGACATGCTCCTGAAACCCTGAGAGCTATGAGTATTCAGAGTGCCTGATGCTAATCTCACTTGTAATTTCAGAGAAACTCCACTAAAGTCAATAGAGTCAATCTGGATTTAGAGTGTTCCTGACCCAGTGACTTTTACTCCTCAGTGAGATTTCAGGGGACAAGGGCTTTTAGCCTTGGGAATATATATTCCAGAATTATTATACTTAAAGCTATAACCACTTTATCACAAATATTAGAAATCAAACAACAGATTCCTAAATCACCTTTTACTGCTCTGACTCTGTAAAAACCTGCTCTCAGTCCAGATCAGCATCTTAGGAAAAATCATGTTGCTATAACTGCCAGAGACAGAAATGTTCATTTCTATACTATAGGCTATTATATGGTGTATTGACTTCAATGGGGCTAGGAGTTCACCCATTGTAGTTTGTTTCTTACCACTGCTCTCTACTGGAAGTCATGTAAAACTTGCAGACGTGTGCCAAAAGCCCTAGTACGGCTCCAGCTATAGTTCAAGAGTTAGGAACCTGGAGTAAAATAAGTCCTGAGCAGCATTTGCACTTAGGTCCATGAGACCCTAACTAGAACTTAGCATGAATCCCAGGACAGAAAACATCTGTCTTCGATGCGTACATTTCTTTCATTTTGCTAGTAACAGCATGTACGATCATGAAGCTAGCTGCTTTTGACACCATTTGTCATAATGATGTTTGTTTCACCACAGTAGTAGTGGTGGTACAAAATTGTGATTCCTCCTTGCAGCTCAGCAATACTGTGGCCTCTACCAAAGGTCCTGGGATGCTGCAAACTTTCTACAAGACAGATGATAGCTGCAGATTGTCCTTCCTCGTTGACCTTCAGCAGCATTGCAAAGCAGTTAGTGGTTTCATATTGTGCAGACATTCATTCAAGCGTAAAGTGGGTGGAGTTCCGCCTGTTCAGGATGTGCTGTTTAACACCGTACAGGGAAGATATTTTTCATTAACAGAGCATGACTGGCTAGTATGGAAGCAGCAAATTAACCTTAGATTTTCTTTGCAATGGCCGGCATGTTACTCACATTTATTGTCTGTCAAAGAAACTGTGCACAATCAAAATAAAGCACAGGGCAAAACCTGTAGCACAGATAAATTGCTTTGTCTCTGTCTGTAGTGTTGTTGTACCCATGCTGGTCCCAGGATATTAGAGCGATAACATGGGTGAAGTAATAATTTTTATCGGAGAAATTTTTTTTGGTGAAAGAGACATGCTTTGCCACTTACACATAGCTTTTCTTCCAGTCCTGAATAAAACACATTACCTCACCCACCTTGTCTGGCCTTAGTGCCAGTCAGCAGCCAGACCTTAAAGGAGTCTCCAAGAAGTGCTAGGTTTGTTATTGCATTTTACCCACTTTAAGTCTTGCATTTTGACAACTCTGAGCTCTGTTACATTCTCTTATACATATATCTTATGTGTGAATCCCCTTATGCTTAATCTGTCCCAAATTGTATTTAGCTTAGGCACTCTGGCTCCTCAAACCCGAAGAAGAGACCTGTGAAGCTCAAAAGCTCATGCCTTCCACCAACAGAAGTTGGTCTAATAAAAGATGCTACCTCACCCACCTTGTTTCTCTCATATCCTGGGACTAACACCACTACACCAACACTGCACCAACATTCTCTTGTCTTGAACAGCATATTATCTGTAGCTCCATTTAATGCTTCTTAGGGCTTGTCTTCCTTACAGGGGGTAAGTCGACCGAAGTTACGCTACTTCAGCTAAGTGAATCATAGAATAGAATCATAGAATATCAGGGTTGGAAGGGACCTCAGGAGGGCATCTAGTCCAACCCCCTGCTCAAAGCAGGACCAATCCCCAACTAAATCATCCCAGCCAGGGCTTTGTCAAGCCTGATCTTGAAAACCTCTAAAGAAGGAGATTCCACCACCTCCGTAGGTACACCCATCCCAGTGCTTCACCACCCTCTTAGTGAAAAAGTTTTTTCTAACATCCGACCTAAACCTCCCGCACTGCAAGTTGAGACCATTACTGCTTGTTCTGTCATCTGGTACCACTGAGAACAGTCTAGAGCCATCTGCTTTGGAACCCTCCTTCAGGTAGTTGAAAGCAGCTATCAAATCCCGCCTCATTCTTCTCTTCTGCAGACTGAACAATCCCAGTTCCCTCAGCCTCTCCTCATAAGTCATGTGCTCCAGCCCCCTAATCATTTTTGTTGCCCTTTGCTGGACTCTTTCCAATTTTTCCACATCCTTCTTGTAGTGTGGGGCCCAAGACTGGACACAGTACTCCAGATGAGGCCTCACCAATGTCGAATAGAGGGGAACGATCACGTCCCTCGATCTGCTCGCTGTGCCCCTACTTATACAGCCCAAAATGCCATTAGCCTGCTTGGCAACAAGGGAATACTGTTGATTCATATCCAGCTTCTCGTCCACTGTAACCCTTAGGTCCTTTTCGGCAGAACTGCTGCCTAGCCATTTGGTCCCTAGTCTGTAGCAGTGCATGGGATTCTTCTGTCCTAAGTGCAGGACTCTGCACTTGTCCTTGTTGAACCTCATCAGATTTCTTTTGGCCCAATCCTCTAATTTGTCTAGGGCCCTCTGTATCCTATCCCTACCCTCCAGCGTATCTACCTCTCCTCCCAGTTTAGTATCATTGCAAACTTGCTGAGAGTGCAATCCACGCCATCCTCCAGAACATTAATGAAGATATTGAACAAAACCGGCCGCAGGACCGACCCTTGGGGCACTCCGCTTGATACCGTCTGTCAACTAGACATGGAACCATTGATCCCTACCCCTTGAGCCCGACGATCTAGCCAGCTTTCTATCCACCTTATAGACCATTCATCCAGCCCATACTTCTTTAATTTGCTGGCAAAAATACTGTGGGAGACCACATCAAAAGCTTTGTTAAAGTCGAGGAATAACACATCCACTGCTTTCCCTGCATCCACAGAGCCAGTTATCTCATCATAGAAGGCAATTAGGTTAGTCAGGCATGACTTGCCCTTGGTGAATCCATGCTGTCTGTTCCTGATCACTTTCCTCTCTTCTAAGTGCTTCAGAATTGATTCCTTGAGGACCTGCTCCATGATTTTTCCAGGGACTGAGGTGAGGCTGACTAACCTGTAGTTCCCAGGATACTCCTCCTTCCCTTTTTAAAAACTGGGCAATACATTAGCCTTTTTCCAGTCTTCCGGGACCTCCCCTGATTGCCATGAGTTTTCAAAGATAATGGCCAATGGTTCTGCAATCACATCCTCCAACTCCTTTAGCACCTCAGATGCAGTGCATCTGGTCCCATGAACTTGTGCTCATCCAGCTTTTCTAAATAGTCCTGAACCACTTCTTTCTCCACAGAGGGCTGGTCACCTCCTACCCATGTAGGGAGTACCAGGGTCAACCAGAGAGCTCTCTGCCATCGATTTAGCAGGTCTTCACTAAACCCGCTAAATTGATCTCTGCAGCATCAATTGCATCAGCGTCGATCTCCCTATAATGAAGACCAGCCCTAAGGGAAGAAAATAACTTAAATTTGTCTACAATTGTGTTTCCCTTTAGTAAATAAAATAGCAAATATTTTAATTTTTCAATATTCGTTAAATGAATATGCTATATAAGTTATAATTACATTTAAGATGGTTCTGTTCATATTCATATTAATTACCATTATTTATGATCATTGTCATTTGACATCCATTTTTACAGTGTATTTAATAGAGGTGTTGCACTGATGAGCCTGAGTTGCAAAGATGATGTGTGTTTGGGGATTCAACTTTCAAAGTTTAATATGCCCAGAGTTTAAGAGTGTTCTCATCTGGGATTTGCTTAGGCACCATCTCCAAGAGTTATAAATTCTCTGGATGGTAATTGCCTGCAAAATTTGTTTAGCAGTATGTTAAATTAATCATACTGGACCTGACTGACTTCATGACATCCTTTTGCAGCAACCATTCATGCATTCATGTCCAGTACTGCCGGCCCAATGCCAATCTCAGATGAACAACTATTGGTCCTAATATGCCACGTAGGCATGCTAATGAACTCCAGAAGCGCTAATTTGCATTCACCTGTTCTCAACCTGGGATGCAGATCCTTGACTAGGCTGAACAGGCTGCTTGCTGAAATGGCCAGAGGGGCTGCCACAGTGCAAACATTTGACTTAGTTCAATCTTCACAGTGTGACTGCAGGGCAGTGATGTGGACAGTCAAACATGGTGGAGGAAGATTGGAGGGTGGACTGCAACACCTTTCTACCCTTGATGATGCAGAAGTCAGATGCTGAACAATTTAGATATTGACTTGTGACGCATACAAAAGAAGATCATATGGGGCCAAATTCACTTATGTGTAAATACACTGGCCAGATCCTCAGCCCAAGCTAAGTCCCCTTTGTGCCATTCTAGCAGTAACGATACAGAGGAATCCCCATGTGACATAAAGCGAGCATAGCTGGATCTATGCCAATCAATCTTTACCAATACCACCCTCCCCCCCCCACACACACACACAAGGCACGCTCTAGGGCAGGGAGGAGGTGTGATGAAGGATGAGGATATGCGGCTGGAGCATATTGCACACTGGCAATCTTGGACCAGCAGGAAGACTGCTAGACACCCAGGTGGCATCGTTAGTGCCTTCCTCTAGCTGCTATATTTATGTCAAGGGCTGTTCCCACGGCTGGTAAGTGGGAAAGGTGATTTAGAGTCTGGTCTGAGGATCCGAACTACTGAGTTCTATGAAGTTATATCAGGGATAAATTTGGCCCATCATGTTTCTTTGGTGACCTCTTTTAAGCTATTATTGATTTAAATTAGAATGGACAGATTACTGGGTGGTGTAACGAAGTGTGGAACTCAAGGCTGTATTTGATTCACTTGTGTTGATGGAAAATGCTAGTTTGAAGGAGGGGAAACCCTTGTGGTGAGATCATTATCATTACTTACAACAAAGTCTGTAGAAACAGATAATAAGAACAGGGATGTAGGATGTAAAACAAGAGAATAAACGAGTAATTTGCAGAAGTCTTTTGGAATCCTGGTTTCTAAAATACATATTCAAAAATGTGTTCTTATGTGCACAATTGCTTGAATGCACATGCAAATACCCAGTTAAATGCATAACTGGTCATTTGCATGTCTAATTACTGTGATTGTTTGTGAAAATCTGATAACTGAGAGCAAATTAGTCATGCAAATAGCATGTATTTGTATGCCTAAACCGCTGTAAATCATAGGTCTGTTACAGAGGGCATAATGCTCCTCTTGGCTGTGAGAGAAAGGGAACAAAAACAAGGAAATGGGAGTACAAAATCCTAAATTAAAATTAGAAATTAAGCAGAACACGACTTAATTATCAGATTCCAGGTTACACTTGGCAGTTGGTGTGTAAACTCAGAAAATTTGCTCAGGAAGGGCATTGATAAAAAGTAAATATGGAATGCAAGCAGGCTGGCCAGTTTGCTCACCTCCTGTCACATGCAACCTACACTCATACCAATCTGGAAACAGTCCCCTGCAAATAAATCAGCTAACACACTTAAAACTAGCATATGGAAAAGGTAGTGTAAAATCTAACTGTATTAGTGGCTTTAATTTAATCCCATTCTCCCTGATTATGAAAAATTCTGTCTGTCTGTCTGTCTCTTGCTCTGTACTTATCTGGCCTTCATCACCATCATATCTCAGGATCACTAATGGATTTTATGCAATGCCCCTCTGAGGATACAGACTAACACGGCTGCTACTCTGAAACCTATTTTTCCCATGTTACAGATGGGGAACCGATGCACTGAAAGATTAAGCGACTTGCCCAAGGTCACACAGGAAGTCCATAGCACAGCAGAGAACTGCACCTATGCATCAAGTCACAATCGAATGTGCTATCCACTAGTCCATTAATTCATCTCCCTCCTCAGTACTTACCCTTTCAACCGTTCATAAATAGTTACAGTATCTCCTCTTAATCATCCCTGGGCCAAGCTATACATCTTGTTCTAGTACACTGAATAAAATGAAACCAATTCCTCCAAACCAATCCTGACTTTTGTTTGTGTTCTCTGACATCCCTCTAGTTTGCTCACATGTTCCTAATAATGGGGTCCCCGGACATGAATACATTATTCCAGATGCAGTCCCATATGAGCTGTCTAGAGAAGGACCATTACCTTTCCTTTAATTTCCTCTATCCGTTTTGAATAATGCATCTGATGAAGTGAGCTGTAGCTCATGAAAGCTTATGCTCAAATAAATTGGTTAGTCTCTAAGGTGCCACAAGTACTCCTTTTCTTTTTGCGAATACAGACTAACATGGCTGTTACTCTGAAACCTGACTCTAAAGAAAAACTCTTCTAACAGCACTGCTGCCATTCTCAGGACCAACCCTGCCACCCTGGTGATATAAATGCCCACCATACGTCTATGCAATATTAATGGCCTGACTCCACCAAGCAAGGACAGTCCAAGTTAAAACTGAAATTGCAGTAACATACCAGGTTTATCCTGTAGTCTTATGCCTTCACCTTCTCTCACATTGCAGCTAGAGCTCAGGGCAATGAATAAATGTGTCCACAGTTTCAACCTTAACTCTGAATGTGAGTTGCAAGTTAATAGATTCATGCAAATGAACAAGGCAAAGATATTTTGTCCTCTTCCATTACATCACAAAATATTGTAGGTACCTGGCTAGGTAAATAAAAATCATCAATTTCCCAAGGCTCATACTATACTATAGTTAACCAAGAGCTATGAATGATTATTTATTAATGTCTATACTAATGTAAAAGCGTGGTCTCTCTGACTATTTTAATGAGCATACACTCTGGATGACTTCTCTTGCTTTGACTCCTCTGTGACTATTTGGAAGAAACCAGCATGAGATGATCTTCCCAATACTAGACTCAAGCTGCTTGTCCAGTTTTACCTGAACTTTATTTATAGGCAACAAGGCTCACTGTCCCGTGCAGTCTAGGAGCTCTTTGTATGCAGAACAGGACATAGTGACCTACCTCTGACTCAATTATAGAATAGTTTCAAAACAGACAGTATAAATTGAATCTAATGTGACTTTTGAATTGTGACACTTTATAATTCCCAAAATAACCAGGATTTATCTCACACAATGCAATTCATTTATTTTCATTAGTTGCAAATAACCAAAGACTGATAAATCTAAGTGGATCACTGTGAGTCATACTGTAATTCCTTTAACACTTAAAACACATACACACACATCATCATCATTATTAACTGTGTACATTTACAACAGCAGAACTAATGTGATATACCACTCAGCTGTGGAAGGCTGTGTAAAATATCTTGTTCAGATTTACAATTAATTTTCAGGGGCAAATATTCACAAAAAGCAAATTTAAAATTTCTCACAAGTTTTCAAGGGTGCAAGCTTAATATTTGCACTAGTAAATTTGCAAGGGAATGTTAAATTTGTATAAACATCCAAGCATGCAAATTTAGCATTCCAATTCCACAAGTATTTGAGTGTGTGAGCTCTTTCCATGTGCATCTTAATAGATTGTACAATTCAATCGCAGGATTGTTCATGGAAGGTGAACACAAAAGGGGCACAAACATTGCCTATGCAAATGAATTTAAAAATCTGAATCAATATTCACATGTAGTATTTGTCCAGCTCTCATTGAATGTTAAAATTACAAGTTACCACAAAGTTATTATAAGGGGTTTCCTGGCCTTGCTTACAGGTTATGGGGCTCTATATTGGGAAGCATGTGATTTTTGGGCCCTGTGGAGTCAGTCTGCAAAGAAACAGCCTACAGCAAGGTGGGGTGAGTTGTGCTTCTCTGCCTGAGGGAGCTGCCTGATTTCTCTCTCTCTGTTTTGGTTCATGTGTGTTAAGCTTCCAGATTTTAGAAACTAAAGTAGTGTTATGTTGCAACCTTCCAGCAAGAGTATTTTATGTTTTGATCTAATTTCTCTGTTTGTATGCCATGAACATAACAAAAAACGGTTAAATAAAAATATAGAAATGCTTTCTAAATGACTTTAAATAGCCAGGTCTTAAATAATTTAAATATGCAGAAACAATGTCCAGCTCTAGTGGTGACCCCAATCTGATTTTAATATCTTAGAAGTCCACTGAGTTTTTTAAAATGAGGAACAGTTACCAAAAGTTTATTTTTAATACCAGTTATTACAATCATGTTGTCATTTAAGAACTTCAATAAAAGGTTGCATGTTTTTGGTTTCCTTTCACATATGAAACACTCCATGGACCCAAATGGATGCATTCTCTGCAAAGCACTGCCTTTCAGATGTTTGGCATCATGTAATAAGAGGGTATAAAATAGAATGAAGGTAGAAATTTGCCAGGCATGTAAGTGAGCTCTCATATGTCTGGCACAAACACAAAATTACACTTACATTTAAGTGTGTTACATCTTGGAAAACAAATCCAGATTGGATTATGTCATTGGCACTTCATTGACAATCTCCATATTTAATACAAGAAATTATGGAGTATAGTAGCTAAATGATGAGACAGCTTGCAATAAATTCAGAAGCAGTGCACATAGGCAATGCTATTGGCCACACTTTGCAATGTGCTTATTGGAAAGTACATCCCTTAAAAAGCAAGTGATGTCTTCTCCCCTAAAATATCATGATGAAGGCAAATTGGAAAACCAGATGGACTGATTTAAACCCTCTTCCAATTCTGCTGCTGCCACCTCCAGTCTAACTCTTGTAACATAAAGTCTGGCACACCCCACCCATAATGCCCGGCTAAACATACAGACTAAAAACGGGTATGGTACAAACACATGGCAAGCCATTCTGAAAAGGCATTGGTCTGTTCTTTGTTGCAAATACATTCATTTTTGTCCTATTTACAACTGGTGCTATCTATCAAACCAGCCCAGCCCATTTAGCTGATAAACAGGGAGGAAGACTATAGCATGAGATGACAGCTGCTGAAAGAACCATTACTGTTTTGGGCTGCATGCAGAAAAGCATCATGTCACAGACAAGAGAGGTAATAGTTTCTCTCTATATATGGCTTTGGAGGTACACCTGCAACACATCATTAAGGGCCTGATCCAACGTCCATTAAAATTAATTGGAGTCTTTCCATTGAATTCAATGAGAGTTGCACCAGGCCTTTATTTTTAGGTACCACAGGGGCAGTCAGGAAAATTAATCCAAAATAACTTTTAAAGTAGATTACTTAAACCACTTTAAACCCATGTGGACACTCTTATTCAGAATTAAAGTGCCTTAATTTGGGTTAACTTAATTCACTTCCAAAGGAGGGAGTTGAGTGGAAAGCAACTTTGACTTTTTTCTCATGTGTGATGGTTTCATTGGTCAAGTTCTGCTGCTTTTAATGTCTTGGGAACATTTTTTGTTTGCTTACCTCAAGCACATCAGTGTATCATGGACCCTTCATGGAAATCTATGAAATTGCTTCCCCTCATATATCATTTAATCTCCTGTTCAGTGATGACTCCTGAATTAGCTCCTGATTCTTATTTATATTAAGGCCCCTTTACATCACTCTGGCAACATAAACAGGCCTTAAAGTGGATGTCAGTTATGTTTTTAGGCCCTTTTACATTTCCAGAGTGGTGGAAAAGGGTCTTAGTATCGATGAAAACCAGGGCAGAGCTTTTCCTGTTTAGTATTATCAAATTAATCTTGATATTAATTGATGGAGGGCTGTGCTTTATTAAACTGATTGTGCATTTTATGCAAAGTTAGTAGATGGGCTTGGTCTTTTTAAAATGCTATGGCTTGGGTTTAATTGATTTCTTACATGGCAAATATTCTATTTGTAATCCTTCTGCCAAGTGGAGCCAGCAGCAACCAGGGCTGGGTTCAATATCTAGGGGTTCATTTCCATTGATACAACACAGAACCGACTAGAGCCCCCACGCAGTAACCTGGGAAATTTACACACCACCCCTGGGAGCCTCTGAGAGGCAATACTTCCCCACTCACAAGCACAGAATCTGAGTGTAGAAAATAAACTTTTAATAAAAGGAGGGAAGTAACTGCGTGTTAATTTGGGAAAACACCACAAACAGTTCATAAACATAAACCATGAGTAAAAGACCCACCCCCAAGTAGGCTGGGCAGTGTCCTTTCCCCTCAAAAAGAAAAGGAGTACTTGTGGCACCTTGGAGACTAACCAATTTATTTGAGCATAAGCTTTCATGAGCACCCCTTTTCTTTTTGCGAATACAGACTAACACAGCTGCTACTCAAACTTTTCCCCTCAGGTTCTTAAGTCCAGCAACCCAAAAGTCCCTTTCATGTACCCGACTCTTCTCTGCACCCCACTCACAGCCACTGTCCTTGGTCAGTGCAGACCCAGAGTTCAGAGATGCATCTGCAGAGTTTACCTCAATCCTAGGTGGGGTAAAGAGGTACCTTACTCGCTCTGCTGCTCAGGCACTCGCTCGCTACCCCTCTCCGCCAGCCACCCTGCCGCTCATCACAGCTCTCTGCTGCTGCCCTGCTGGCCGCTTGCTCACCGCAACTCTCTACCAGCCACCCTGCTGGCCGTCTACTCACTGCACCACCCCACCAGCTGCCCTGCTGGCCATTCATCGGTCCTCTCCGCCACACCATCCACTTATTCACCAGCCTTCTGCTGCAACCTGCCTCTCTGCTGTGTTCTCTGCACATCAGTCTCTTAGTAATTTTCAGCTCTTTGCAGGCTGGGCAGAAACACTGCCCCATCTCAAGTGATTTCAGCTCTCCGTGATTTTTATCTCTTAGCAGGCAGGGCAGAAACACAGTCCTACCACAACTGATTTCAGCTCTGATTGAGCATTTAACATAACAAAGGGGCTCCTGCTGAAGCCTATTTAGCTCTATTCTTTAAACAGTGGGGGGAACAGGTTAAACCAGCCTAGGGAGGACCCTTGATGTCCCCCCCCCTCTTACTTTCACAGGGCTTTGGCATTCGAGCCCCTGGCTTAATGACGTCCTTTCAGCTAAAGGTGACCCCCCTCATTTGCTTCCTGCTTCCCTGTATTCCCACAATAATTACATTTTGGTAACAGGATTTCACTACCCCTGCATTCAGTACTAAAGTGATTTGTACCCAACACCAGCAAAAATTGATTACTTTGACACTGCTCTATGTGCTGAATATCTAAGCAGAGCAGGAGCAAACTGTATTTACATAAACACACCCAAGTTTCTCCCCCTCCCGGCTAGCTGCCAGGGAAGCATTCATTCAAACCCTGCTTACATATTAATTTATAATGATTATTTATTTGATACAGAAAGGCTTCAGTCCTGCAAACTGGACCCTCAGAGGCAGACCGCAGTGTCCAGGCAGAGTCCCACTGAAGTCCCACATGGATAGGAATGTACAATCAGGGTGTAAGTGATTTACATCAGTCAACAGTAAAGTTTGTGCACCAGTCCTGCAATTGGTAGCACACAGGCGGACTGTTGGCTTTAATGGGGCTCCATACGGGTTCAGCAGTCTGATTGCCTGCTTCCAACTGCAGCATCAGAACCTGTGTTGATCGCTCTGTTATTGAGCATGACTTCTAGCTGTTGTATGAATGAGGCTCGAAGGAAGAAACCTTTGTGTTGAGATGTTAGCTTTGACTTCTATATAGCCAGCATTTCTTCTTTGCTATTAACCTAATAGCATATCACTTCCTTTTTATTTATAGTATTTTGAGCTATTTTGCCATGATTTGTGGTGGAGTAAACAGTCTTTTTATTGTAATTGCTCATTTGTTCCTGGAAAACCCCTTAGCTGTGCGAAGTTTATGTAATACATTTTTGTAAATATTTCTAACTGAGTGTGTGTCTGATAGATTTGATTCTTGTTATAGAGAAATTACTCATGGGTGAACCTCTAAAGATCCCAGGTTTGGATTTAGTTCATGTAAATTAGCAAAGAGAAGAAAGAGTGGATATTTTGGAAGAATAGCCTCCCTTGTGAAAAGTTTGCTGCTTTGGTTCTGGCAGAAATACCAGATGATGAGACACCTTTGTGCTACTTTCGCACATACAAATTTAGTGTGCTGCCCAATTAGTTCAACAGAGCTCCACCAGGATGGAAGTGCAAAACTAAATGATCTATAAGTTTCAGAACCTCAAGGCAGGCTTGGTTGCAATTCCATTCTACGGAAAGGTAAATGCAGAGGTGAAAGTAGGCCAGTACGGCATACCGGTAAGAAGTGGCCACTGGTACGGGCCTGTATACAGCCAACGTTAAATGCTTTAATGTCGCTGCCCCTTTTGCCCCCCCACCCCCGGGCCACCGAGAAGGGGGTGCAAAAGGGCCAGTGGCCGGAGCCCCAGGTGACGTCGGCCAGGCAGCACGGAAGGGCTGGCTGGAGAGGCTGACCCCCAAGCCTCCGAGGCTCCGCCCCTTCTGGGGGACTGGAGCCAGGCTCCCGTACCAGTAAGACATTTATGTTACTTTCATCCCTGGGTAAAGGTTTGAAGGACAAAAAGTGAGGGAGGAAAGGGTCTTACTTTTGCCAAACTGGTCTGGCAGTCCCTAACAGGAATGATTTTTCTTTGATAATTTGCTGCAGGTTTGGGAGGAGGGGAGTTTGGCCCAGTGCACAAAAAACAAAATGAGGACGTTTGAGGAGAAAAGATCCCACTTGAGCCCTGTCCCCAGCATGTCCTCTATGCTAAGGCTTGCAAGGGGGTCCTCCAGAGGCAGTTTTACAGCTGTCTTCCACAGCGCCTGCTTTGGGGAAATCCTCTCCTGGCTGAATGTGGGGCTTTAAGGGACCCCTATATGCCACTCTGGCCTTTTTTTGCAACATAAAGGAGTCAGAGAGGGGGTGAGAATCTCACTCTTGTCCCAGCCTGGAAAAGAACACCTGAGAGAAAGACATACTATTATCCTCATATGTTTCCACATGTGCAGCATATCCCAAAAGTTAAAAACTAGAGTGGATCTTAAGTGAACCTGAAGGCCAAAGTAGGAGAACAAAATTTAGTCTTATTTTATCAGTTGCATTTCCATTAATGTGTTTAATAGGCACTAACATTCACATTTTTCTTCATAATGATCATTTTAAAGCCACTTATGTTTGCCAAGTAGACATTATTTTTGGTACAATAAATATACTGCAAAGGATAGATGCTACTGTACATTGCTTTATTTGGGAGCAATTAAGGGGCCTGAGGAATTAATTGTTCTGACTCCAAACAAAGAGCTTAGATTCAGTATGTTTGCCTGGGGTCGGGAAGAGTGAAGCTGTTTCTACGTTCATTATACATAATTTTAAAAACACATTAGAACTGCCTTTAAAATGAAGTAGCCTTGGTCTGAATAAATAATTCTTCATTAACTTATGCATAGTACAAAAATCCTCACTGAAGGTATACGTATACAACGTAAGTACAGTAAAAGCTTTGTTATCCGGCATGTTGGAGGAATGGAGGGGTGCCAGTTAATCAAAAATTCCGGTTAACTAAGAGTTATACTTACCAATGGAATATCAATTTTCAAAGAATTAGAATACAATAAAATGAATTAAGTATAAAATAGTATACAGGTACTTACCAATCCAGTAGTAGCACTGAACTGCGGTGTGGTTGGTTTCTTAAAGCACTTAGGTATATACAGGTATAGTTTTCTATACAGTAGGTTACCTTATGACTCTACATATCACTATGGGCAGCTCATGGCATACACCCAGATCACTAAAACTATACTGAACATAGTTTAATCTTTCTTTGATGATTCAGAAGGCACTTCAGGATCTTGCAATGCTTTGGGGTCATCATTATCAACAGCAATTATCATTGTAGATGTAGAAGGTGTAGGAGATTGGGCTGAATCTGTAATGACCTTATGACACACCCTAGAAGCTGCTTTTTTGAATAAATCCCTGATATTAGCTTGCTTGTCTTGTCTTCTGTCTCTTTTGCATAAAAGTAGAGTGCAGGATCTGCAATTGCATAACCTCCTGGTCCCTGGTAACCTACCAGTCCCAGTTACTAGATTGAAGATTTGTATAGGGAGATATCAGAAATGCCAGTTAATAGAGCTTTCTGGTTGATAAAGTGCCGGATAACACAGCTTTTACTGTATGTTTAATCTAAATGGTGTCTATTTTCCTTTTTATTTTCTATCAGCATCTAGCATTTGAAATAGGAATAAGCTGTGGGGAAGGGTTGGAGAAATTGTAAAGAAACTGATACATTCACATAAAGAATTTAAAAAGTCTCATGGCAGACATAAAATAATAAGCAAATAAATGGTCAAGGGGGAGCAGGGGAGGGAAGGCATCACTTTTCATGAGAATCCTGAATGTATGCTAGCTGTCTTTTGAGAGTAGCTTTATTTTTTAAATGTTTATGCAAAGTAATTCAGACAGGGTGCTGTAACTGTTCAGACGAAGGCAGGTGGCCACATCATGGGAACATTAGAACAATTTGTTTTGGGATCAGAATAGAGATTTTAGGGTTGCATACTCTCCGTATAAACAAAACTGTTTATTTCTTTTAAAGGGGTGTTAGTGAACTAGAAAACTGACCCAAAGCCTACTGAAATTTAATGGGAGGATCAGAGCCTTGATGACTCCAGGGGCTGGTAGTGGCATAGAGGAGTGAAATTTTTCAGTTTTTCTTTTATTGTAGGTGCCTCAGATTCCGGGGGTGGGGGGAGGGGAGGGTAGGACAGGCGGGAGTGTTTTTTAAGACCCCTTAGAACTGATTATTAAAAATCCTGAGTACCCACAACTTGGCTTGAAATGGTACAGATACCAGGATGTATGACCAAACAACAATCCAGGTCATCTGCATTAGGAATCAAAGAGCAACAAAAGAGTATTTGGACCTAAATCAAGATCTCTGGGGTGTACTCAGTGGAATTTGATTAAGAACAGGTAGTGTGTGTAATCTAACTAAAACTCAAAGAAAAAAGAGCTGATTTTTAGTACAAAATATGGAAGCAGCTCAGAGGTGGCAGCTGAAAACAATGGCTAATACCACAACCATACTGAACTCAAAGGATCAACATCTATGTGAAAACTGGAAAGGTTGTAATGTTCAATTTATTTTTTAAATTTAAGAGGAAGTGTTTAATAAAGTACTTTGAATTTTGCACTATAGTATTTTTTTAAAGACGTCTACATTCAAGCAGAGTTTCTGACATCTCTAAAAGTACTTAGCTAATAAAGATCTTTGAGACACAGAGATCCTATCTCATGATTGTACAATAAACAGCACATCAGAGTCCTGATTTTGTCTAGACCTCTGGGCAACACTGTAAGACAAACAAACAATAATAATTAAATGAATTTAAAACATCTAAGAACACTTCGTGTGTCATATTCATTTCTACTAATCCTAGAATCTGTAGGGTCACATCCCTAACAGATCTCTCTACCTACAACATAAATAGTTACCTCAACCAAATTAATGAGGTCACTAGAGAGAAAAGAGAACCCACAAGAGATATTAACTAAGTAGCTAAACCACCTCTAATCTGAAAGGGAACATCTCTTACCCTTCATCTAGTTATTACTGTACTCAAATGCCAAAAACCTCCATTCTAGAGCAAGAATTTAGAGCAGTTTATGGGGTTCAGATTGTGCAGACTACCTCACTGTATTCTCCATTCCTCGCTTTTTCAGTCTATCATTACTGTGATGTGCTTTCTCCTTTCCAGCCATCCCTAGCATATCAGTTTCATAAATTAATCCTCTTCCTCTGTACACATCCCCTAAGAGAAGGTATTTATACCACAGGTGCTCCTTCATTATCCCAATTAATCTAAGCAGCATCTGCAGTCCAGGATAAGTGGGGGCAGGGATTTAAAGTGACAAGCCTCCCTTCTGTGATGATATATAGTAACTGATCAAATACAAACAACATTGATTGATTATGAACAAAGATATGATCGCTTTGTGATGAATCATATTTTATTTCTATGCTTCATTTCATCTCAAGGTCTCAAAGTGCATTCCAAAGCATGACTATATCCCCATTTTGCTGATGGGAAAAGATAAGTTATTTAAGAGGTACCATCAATTTCTGTCTGAAATATTTACTGCTTGTGAGTGGGGCTCACTTGGAAATCATAGAATCATAGAAATGCAGGGTTGCAACGGATCGTGAGAGGTTATCTAGTCTGGCATCATACATGAAGGTTCATGCTCACCAGAAAATTAGTACCTACCAAGGTTTTAACCCAATCATGTTTTATTATAATTACCATGTTTATTAATTATTTTTATTGGGGGGGAAATTCAATTTGTTTTCACATAATAAGTTCAACTGCACCATCCCTTAGCTTGCCAGAAATTAGAGCCAAGATTTTTAAAAGACAGGAGCTTAAATTTTAAGCTTCTAAACCTACATTTGGCCTTGTGGCTAATGCAATCACATGGGTAACCCAACAGAGAGATTTTCAAAATTGCCCAGACGAATAAGGAACTCAAATCCCATTCACTTTCAGTAGGACTTATGCTCCTACATTCTTTGGGCACTTTTGAAAATGTCTCCTCCTTTGAGCCCTCCTGGTCTGTGGATGACTAAAATCAATCTTTAAAATAAAAGTCTACGGACTTTGAGGTGAGAGGGTGAGTGGAAAGAAACTTTCAAACTACCATTCAGAATCTTAGAGGGGATATTCAGCAGACTTTAGAACTGGCAGCGCTCGTATTTGACTACCCACACAGTTCTAGGATTGACTAAGGGCCAAACTTAGCATTAATACGTTTGTGAACAACTACACTTTCTTCTTGTCTGTCTTGGGCACATTTTTTTTCCCTGCAGGGTTTCATATAGGAGCCAATTCAGTTTCTCTGGGTACAGTTTAAATCTCATTTTCAGGGAAGAAAAGTAATTTGTGTTATACATTTTTTTCAAGCTTCGTAAGCATTACCAGCTCTGTACAGCATTAGTCATATCCTTATGATCCTGCAATGCTATAATCACTGCTTTACTATGCAAACACTATCACTCATGCTTAGACTTTAACTAACTCTTTTCTCAGTGCATTCAGCCTGCTAGAAATCTTGCCTCACGGGTCCTTTATATCTACGCAGTGTATTTGGAAGCCTTTGGCAACAAAACTGAAGTATATACAATCCCTGACAATGTCTCATCTGATTCAGCTGAGGCTTGAGTTTGAACTTCAATTATTTATGAACTATTAGTGTTCTGAGCTAAAAAAAATAATTTCACCTAAATAGTTGAATGGCTTTTACCACGTAGCACAATGCTACTTTGCCATCTTGACAATCCACTGCTACAAGTAACTAAGTACGGAATGTTCTGCATGTGGCCCGTGGCGCTAAAATGGATAACAAACAGTTGGAAGATAAACATCAATCTTCCACACACATTAAAAGACACAGGTAGAAGACAGTGCCCAAAATAATTTCAGGCACCAGAAAACCCCAAGACATTTCACTGTTGTTTTGGAAGCAGATTATGCTAAATCAGATAAAGGTTCTCTTATTCCAGAATGAGTGTGTCTCCTTGGGGAGCTATTTCAACACAGCTATTGCAGAAGAGCTTATTTTACAACAGCTGTTCCAGTCAGTTTCCCTGTGCAGACAAAGCCTTACAGTGGGACTGCTCTCATAAGAACAGGTTTGCCAACCCCCAAGCATTAAAAAAAATCACAAGTTAAGCACCCAAAAATCAAAAGATGGTCTTTAAAGACCGGAAACACACCAAGAAATCTGTTAGCTACATCCAGCCACTCTGAGAACCCATGATTACATCTACCCAGGTCCTGGTGTGGCCTGCATTTCCCTGTCATAGAAACCCAGGCCGAGGAGAGGATCCAGTAAGAGAGTTATCTACTGGTAGACGCTCTCAGGAAGCAGGAGAGAGAGCTACAGGAGGAGGTGGCTAGGCTGAGGAGCATCTGTGCACACAAGGAATTCATTGAAAACATGCATAAGGAGACCTCCAAGGGTGAGGAAACCACCCAGCTGGAGAGACTGCACTAGCACCACCAGGGGAGGAGGGAGCCGCGCCTTCACGGGGAGGAAACCGACTGCTGGTTACTTCTGGCATCAGGCAGTGTTCCACCCTTGTCCCAGCACACCGTCCATCCAGTATGCTGCCCTGGCAATGGGGGGATGTGGAATCTCCCCCAAAGGTGGAAAAGGAGAAGCCATGTGCCCCCAAAGTTGGGAGGATCATGGCCACCCACTCCCAAGAGGAAACAAAGGGTGATGGTTGTCAGTGACTCCCTTCTAAGGAGGACAGAGGCATCCATCTGTTGGACTGATCTAGCATCCCAGGAGGTGTGCTGCCTGCCAGGAGCCCGTATCTGAGACATTACGGAAGGATTGTTGAGGCTCATCCAGCCCTCTGACTACTACCCGATGCTACTCATCCATGTGGGCACTAATGATACTACAAAGTATGACCCTGAGCAGATCAGAAACGACTACAGGGCTTTGGGAGTGAGGGTGAAGGATATGGGGGCACAGGTGGTGTTCTGATCTATCATTCTGATCCAGGGGAGAGGCCCTGACAGAAACAGTCATATCATGGAGGTAAATCAGTGGATGCATGGATGGTGCCACCAGAAGGCCTTTGGCTTCCTCTACCATGGGATCCTGTTCCAAGAAAAAGGACGGCTGAGCAGAGATGGGGTCCATCTGTCAAGGAAGGTGCAGAGTATTTTTGGATACAGACTGGCTAACCTAGTGAGGTGGGCTTTAAACTAGATTTGATGGGAGCAGGAGACAAAAGCCCACAGGTAACTCCAAAACATGGAGACCTGGGTGAAGGGTTGGAATCGGGGGAGGGGCGGGAGAAAGAGGTGAACATGGGCAATCGCAGCAGAAACAAAGAGGGAATATAGAGGGGAAATCTAATAGATGTCTAAAATGTCTGTATACTAATGCAAGAAGTATGGGAAATAAAGAGGAAGAACTAGAAATACTAATGAATAAACAACAATTATGACATAACTAGCATCACAGAAACTTGGTGGGGTAATTCACACGATTGGAATATTGGTATAGAAGGATTCAATTTGTTCAGGAAGGACAGAGAGCGGAAAAGATCTATACACTTGCACTGAGGTTGAGATAGAAGAGGGAGGCAGACCTCCCTGCGTAAGGGTAAAAGGGGTAAAAAAGAAGGGTTATGCCAGGGTAGGTGTCTACTGTAGACTATCTAACCAGGAAGAAGAGGTGGATGAAGCTTTTTTTTAAACAACTAACAAAATCATCCAAAACACAGGACTTGGTGGTGATGAGGGACTCCAACTACCCAGACACCAGTTGGAAAAATAATACAGCAGGGCACAGATTATCCGACAAGTTCTTGGAATGCACTGGAGACAACTTTTTATTACAGAAGGTGAAGAAAGTAACTAGGGGAGAGGCTATTCTGTAGATTTGATTCTGACAACTAGTTGAGAACTAGTTGAGAATTTGAAGATGGAAAGTGATCATGAAATGATAAGAGTTCATGGTTCTAAGGAATGGTAGGGGGAAACAGCAGAATAAAGGCAATGGACTCCAAGAAGGCAGACTTTAGCAAACTAATAAAATTGGTAGGTAGGATCCCATGGAAACCAACTCTAAGGCCCAGTCTACACTGGGAGGGTGGGATCGATCTAAGTTATGCAACTTCAGCTACATGAATAACGTAGCTGAAGTCAACGTACTTAGACCTACTCACTGCAGTGTCGTCACTGCAGAGAGTCAACTGCTGCCGCTCCCCCATCAACTCCACCTGCGCCTCTCGTGGCGGTGGAGTACAGGAGTTGATGGGAGAATGCTCGGGGGTCGATTTATCGCATCTAGACTAGAAGCGAAAAATTGACCCCTGCTGGATCGATCACTGCCCACCAATCCAGCGGGTAGTATAGACATACCCAAAGGGGAAAAGAATTCAGGGAAGTTGGCAGTTTTTTTAAAGTTTATTAAGAGCACAAGAACAAACGATCTCTGAGCATTAGCAATTATCTCAGAGAACCTGTGGAGAACAGGAGAGATACCCAAGGACTGGAAAAGGGCAAATATAGTACCTAACTATAAAATGGGGAATAAGGACAACACAGGGAATTACAGACCATTTAGCGTAATTTCAGTACCTGGAAAGATTATGGAGCAAATAATCAAACAATCAATTTGTAAACACCCAAAAGAAAATAAGGTGATAAGTAACAGTCAGCATGGATTTGTCAAGAACAAATCATGTCAAACCAACCTAAAATCCTTCTTTGGCAGGGTAACAAGCCTTTTGGATGGGAGGGAAGCAGCTCATTAGTCAATAGAAAGACTGCCATTGACTTCAATGAGCTTTAGATCAGGCCCATTTTGCACGTATCATAAAAGATCCCAAAATACTTCCCTATGTTCATCTATACAGTCTGAGCCAGATCTCGCAGTGGACCAATGACAGTTTACACCAGCTGAGAATCTCGTGTTCAAGAGTCTAAGTTAGTGTAACATATATGTTGAAACCAGAAGAAGTTATAACATCTTAGATGCTCCTCTGAAATTGGCCCTATGAATCTGTGGCTAAGCTTTCATTGGTGTATCTAGTGAACATAACTCTTACTATTAACATATTTTATATAATATAATTACATTTCATAAACTATGCTTTTGATTTCTTTGAGATTTTACCTCGTATTCAGTGTTTTCTATCATTAAACTTCTGCTAAATACCAATACTGTTCTCCAGCCTCCAGAAATACTGTATTTGGTTCACTGGGTGAAATTCTTTAGATGCATTTAATACTAAAATTCTTGGGCTAGACTGTAAAATTGTTCCGTTGAAAAAAAAAATCCTAGCTTGATTAAGAGAAAGGGCTAAAAATGGGATGTAAAGCATAACTACAAGGATTTGGATTACATATTGATGTTCTGCTTCATAGTAAGTTTTGATTTATAAATGTAGCATTATGCTCACCAGGGGAATATTAGAAATTCATTTGCAAATTAAAGTCTGAGTCAGAATGCTGCCTTGTTCAAGTTAAAAAAGAAAAGAAAAACAAAACAAAAAAGAAAACCCCAACTATTATAATTTGGAGACAGAAATAAATGGCAATATGTGTGTCTCTAGAGAACCTGTTGTTCCTCTAGCCCCCTCATACTATATCTTTGAAATTTGGTACATCTAACCTAAATCATCAGCTTTTAATTTCAGTCATAACTATGGGTAGTTTTCAGACATCTTTAAATTTGATCTGGCCTTCCACACTTGACGTAGGACAAATCACCCCCTCCTATAGTTTCCGCCACTTTCTTCACATTGTGTGCAATGTACTTCTGTGCAGAGGGCCAGTAGGGCAGCTGTCACCTTGGCCAACACCAGGGACTGGAGCAGGCATAAAAAACATGGATGAAACAGCGAGACTCTCAAGCTGACAGATGTAAGAGACCCCTATTCTCTGTAGGTCAGAAATAAAAGGGTGTTTCAGTAGCAATATGTGATGCAGCAAACAGGCAGATAGTGGGGAAGATATATTTATTGTGCTTACACAGAGGGCAGTACTGCACACTGAGAGGCCTGTATTTGTCTGGGAGCAGCCCAGTACAAGCTTGTATTCCTGAGTCTCTGGTGTCACTCCAAACTAGATCCCTCCTGAAACCTGACCTTTTCTTCAGTTCCGCTCATGATACTACAAGGAGAACATGTAACACACATTGGGCTATACCAGCACAAGGCCTATGCACCATTTCTATTCCATTTAAGCCCATAGACGTTTTTCCTTCACCCACAGTTCTTAAGTGGTGCATGAGCATTATGATTAGGTCAGAAGAGCCTACTCCCTCAGGGGGTAAATACTCCCCATCATGTTGGCGGATGCAAATAAAAATTATGTGATTTGAAGTAGACTGAGCTTCCCAAATCTTCTGTGTGTTTTTCTAGCCAGGGGCTAAGATTTAAAGTACAGAGCACTCAGCAGTGCCAGAGACCTTACACGTCTCATTTAAAGAAAAACCCTATTTTGTTAGCTGGGAAGCGTCTCTCAGTTATTGCTAACTTCAATCTTAGATCCTGATCTTTGTATAATCTGTGAGCCATTTACACAGCACAACCGCAATGGCTTTATTGGCATTACAAATATATGAAGTGTTAATTATACCCCAAAGGCTAGTAGACAGTGCTACTTATATTCATTACCTACTCACATATATACAGCTTTATCCTTCTGATATACAGGATTCCTGTAAAAGTCCCAAAAGGCGCTTACATGAGCAGATCCCTTGTGCCCCCCAGAGCACCATAGACCTAACTGGGGTTCTTTCTGTGCTGAGTTCACTGCAGTACTGGGGCACTAACAACCATCCCATACAACAATATCCTTGCCTCAAACATTTTGCAGGAGCAATAGGAAAGCACTGGGTTTGTCTGTGACACATGACACTTCTCCCTGCATCAGTTTTCTTGTTGATATCTTTCATCTGATGCTATTTTCTTTGTGAATTATGCAGGCTGTCCCCTCTCTAGTAACTGTTTATTACTTACATTCTGTCAGGTAAGATCAGTTTGTCGCCTGGGGAAACCCATTCTTAGGAGTAAGAGAAACAACTTGTATATTGGATGGTCTCTGTCTCTCTCTGAATTCTGGATCATTGTAGATGTGCGTGGACCTTGCCAGTAACAATCCACATTCAACTTATAAAACAAATTAGAAGCACTCAGTAGGTACCTCACCACAAAAATTAGAAGGCCAATTTTGAGATGCAAATCTGTTTATATGCCAAAAGAGAGAGAGCATTTGGGAAATAGTAACAGAAAGTATTCTGTGTATCAGTGTATCTTGATTAAATATATACTGCCAATATAAACCCTTAAAACTAATGACTTTCTGCCCAACAGTTATTCAACACAGTGTGTTACAGCTGCTTATTCAAATATTGATTCCAGAGATTACAGGAGTGATGGAGTGTGAGTTTGTGGAACACTAAACCATGTCTTTCAAACACCATGTGCATCTTTCAATTATTCTGTCACAGGGCAGCTGGTGTCTGGGGATAGACTGAGCCCAGCTCCCCTGGACTGGAGCAGGTGAGCCTTATCTAGCTAATTAAAGAGGGATGGGTTACACCTGGTCTTGTAAAGGGCTACGAGTAGGCAGACTGGGGGGAAGGCCTGCGACAAGCTAAGCCCTTAGTACCAAGGGCCACATAGGAGTAGAGCTAATGCCTGTGGTGAGTCACTGGGAGTGAGTGGGGGCTCAGGGAAGTAGCCCTGCAGCTGCTGCTCCAAGGGGGGCGCAGAGCTGGTTGAGGTTAGGAAGCTGCCAGGAGTTGGAGTGTCGGAGACCTCGAGGAAGGGTTGCCCAGAAGCCAGGTGACTCGGAAGCCTATGTACTAACTTAAAACTGCATTCTAGTTTGTTTGTTTTAACCTCTGTTGTAAAAGAATAAACCTCCCTGACTGGGACTGGGTGTGGCACTGCATATTTGGAGCCAGGGAGCAGCAATGGCCATCTCGGTAACACATTCATACAGTTCTATATTAACAAAAAACCTTGGCCAATAAATTGATGTATCTTATTGCTTTAGAGTCTGAATTCCTGGAATCTGCAAGAAAAGTTATGTTGGCCCCAGCGTGATAGCCAGAAGATTCTAATCTTAAGCGTATTTGTCCATAAAATGATTCAGTTATTACACAAAGCCACAAAGAAGAAGCCTGTGGCATTGTTTACAAATACATTTTCAATGTATTATTCATACAGTATTCATGTATTAAGCTGTATAAAATCCATGTAGGATGAAAATGTAGAAGCCCTTTAAAATTTTACTAATATAGTGAAATGTGAAGAATTGTTTGGTGCTCTTCAGACTAGTTGTGTCCGAGTATTCAACAATTCAAACTTCTATTCCCTGCTCCGCATCTTGGCTATTTTCCATCAGTATGCAAAAAGAGCTGGTTAGAAAAAAAGCCTTGAATAGTTTATTATATTATTATTATTTATGTTATATTCTTGAATTACTCCACATTTTATTGTCACAAAATTTCACACATGAAATATAATTTAGCAAAACGAGATTACTTTTAACAAAAGTAATGTGCAGATCAGATGAGACCATGCTTTTTGCTATAACTACAACTGCTCTTCTAGATATTTGAGATAGTGTATTGACAAGCCTTTATATAAACATATCAATAAGAATAAGTAATACCACACTCTCATTCAGTTGAAGTTATCTTTGCCAAGTTCACAAAGTAGCATCGATGGCTGCTTTATTCTTTAACATTATTCAAAAGTTGCTAACCTCCAATTAAAGTTACATCTAGTACTTCATATAGAAGCAGTATATGCTGGGAGTTGGAGCCATGCAATGCTTAGTTTGATTTACAATCGAAGGAGTTGACCCATGCCTACAAGTGTCTCATTAAAGCTTCCCAGATATGTCATTTCTAATTTTTCATGTTGACCCCTCTACCTTCTTTGCCTAGCTAAAGGGTTCTGTCAATTCCATCCTGCCAAAAAAATTCTAAACATATAACAGATCCTGAGCTCTTCTCTTAATCCTAGCAATGCTCAAAATAGGAGATGCTAAAAAGTAGTTTCAATACCTGCATTAAACAATCTGCTTTGTAACCTTCTTTTGTGCTCTGTGGGAAAAAATCCAGTTCTTTAAGACCTCTAATTGTAGTTCTTTTTTGTTTTACTATTAAACAAATTCAGCAACGGTGGGGTAATCTGTAAATTTGCAAGTCCCGGGTTATAGAGTAAACAGTGATAAGTAATTCTACAACTGTAAAGCCAAATCCATAAATTCCTATTCTGTCCATACTCAGTCAGACTCCCATGGAAGACTGAGTAAATACAGAGGATCCAGTGATTCTTTCTGGGCATATCCCTCCATTATGGCATGCTGCAATTACATTACCCTGTACGGAGCTCCAGAGGCTCCACAGAAGAAAGAGGGAGCATACTTGCTACTACACCCCTTCAGTGGGTTATTAACTCCAAGGTCACCTCTGGATTATGGGGACAAGGTAAGGGACAGTCCCTGCATTCTGTGCTGGGTGCAAGAGATGAGCAGAGCTCTTGCACTCCTCCCCAGACCCTGTTTGTCCATAGGCAGAACAGCTAGGCACAATCTGGTCCAGAGGGAGGACTTCAGGATGTTGATAATTGACATCAATGACAATTTTACCAGAATCATGGCTGAATATTGTCTGGTTCTGCACATAACGATATGTGACATTAGAACCTAGATCTGCAGAAGGTGATGTTCCCACATCACCATTGGGAGGCCATGCACAGTACAGCCACACCCAAGAAGCACTGTAGAAATTAGGCACAGCAGGAAGTACCGCCCAAAGGAACAAAAGTGGCAGCAGCTGGTGGCCTTCTGATTGGCCCTTGTTCACTATTTAACCCTGGAGGATGCCTTAGGAAGTTGTCTGGGCAACCACGCAGATTTCTGGCTTGTTGACTCCAGACCTCACCCTGTTTGCTGATCTCCAATCTCTGACTCTAGCCTCACTGTGACCCTTGTCTCCTGATTCCAGCGTGGTAACTATCTCTGATCTCTAACCCCAGCCTGATTCTGACCCTGCAGGTTGACTATTGATTCCATCTCACTGACTACTGCCTCGTGACCATCTTTTGTGACACCAATCCAGCTGTGACTGCTAGGCTAGACTGCCTGTGCCCTCGTCCCTTATACTACAACACCTAATTATAGTGGACTTCTCATGTGAGAAAATACTGCTCAGGGGTTGTAGAATCTGTTTCTGAGTAAGGCATTCAGGATTTGTCTCACAGATATGTTGATTTATACATAAAATATCATGTAAATCCATGGTACCCCCACACCATCAATACTGTATGCAGTTCTTGTCACTCCCATCTCAAAAAAGATACTTAGAATTGGAAAAAATACAGAGAAGGGCGGCAAAAATGATGAGGGGTATGGAACAATTCCATTTGAGGAGAAATTAAAAAGACTGGGATTGTTCATCTTAGAAAAGAGCCGACTAAGGGGAAATATGATAGATCTCTATAAATCATGCATGGTGTGGAGACAGTGAACAGGAAGGTGCGTTTTACCCCTTCACATAACACAAGGACCAGGGGTCACCCAATAAAATGAATAGGCAGCAGGTTTAAAACAAACATAAGGAAGTACTTCTTCAGACCACGTATGGTCAGTCTTTGGAACTCTTTGCCAGGGGATGTTGGGAAGGGCAAAAGTATAACTGGGTTCAAAAAAGAATTAGATAAGTTCATACAGGATGAGTCCATCAATGGCTACTAGCCACGATGATCAGGGACGCAACCCCATCCTACCAGAAGCTGGGACTGGACAACAAGGAATGGATCACTCAATAATTGCCCTGTTCTGTTCATTCCCTCTGAAGCATCTGACGTTAGTCACTGTTGGCAGACAGGATACTGGGCTAGATGGTTCATTGGACTGACCCAATATGGCCACTCTCATGTTAGTATTGTATGAGTCCCAGGGCCAAATTCTGCTCTCATTTGTCCCTGTAATATCTGTGTAGTCTGGCCACAATGTCACAGATTAGTTGTAGTAGGAGACTATCATAATATTTTGTACCATGTTAGTGCTGGCTCTTAAAAAGCCACATGTCTTGCAGGAAAGGGGTATCTTCTTTTATAGGCATTCAATGTTATTCAACGGAATTCATCATACTGGGCTGGAAATTCCTGCAGGGCAAGATTGGGTTTTAAGACTCTATACCTTATAGCAGGGATCGGCAACCTTTGGCACGCAGCCCGCCTGGGTAAGCCCACTGGCGGGCCGGGCCAGTTTGTTTACTTGCTGCATCCGCAGGTTTGGCCGATCACGGCTCCCACTGGCCGCAGTTCACCGTCCCAGGCCAATGGGGGCTGCAGGAAGTGGCACAGGCTGAGGGATGTGCTGGCCGCCGCTTCCCGCAGCCCCCATTGGCCTGGAGCGGTGAACCGTGGCCAGTGGGAGCTGCAATTGGCTGAACCTGCAGACGCGGCAAGTAAACAAACCGGACCAACCCTCCAGGGTGCTTACCCGGGTGGGCCAAAGGTTGCCGATCCCTGCCTTATAGGTATGAGTATGTCTCTGTAGCATTCTCACATCTAGACCAATCACATGGTTCCTCACCAGGAGGTGAGCTCACTTCCACTACTGAGACTGTGCAATGCTATGAGATTGTTGCACTGTTACAGGTTCTTGTCTCAGGTGCCCTTTTAAACCAGGGTCACTTCTGCACATATCTGGTGGCTGTTTAACTGCAAATGAAGTCAGTTTTAGGCTTGTTTCCTTGTTCATATAATTGTTAACAAACATGCAATCCAGAAGCATGCATATCTAGTAACAGAGCTGATTGTTCACCAAGGGCTCAAACTTGAAAGATGCTGAGAATGCTAGTCCTGATCGTGCAGAGCATTTACACAAAAGTAGTCCCACTGAAGCCAAGGGCACTAGTCACATGCTTAACTTAAATCACATGCTTAAGGGTTTTGCAAAAAATGAGGTGAGAGTGCTCAGCACCTTGCAGGACTGAGACCCAACTGAAGTTTAGACACAAAGGATTTTTTTCCTACTATACCCCTTATATTCTACACAAAAGCAGTGAACAAAGCCCACAAAATTCTCCTGGCCTTGGAAGAATTCCCCCCACCACAAACACTACGTAACACAGCCACAGCTGTCTTATACAGCACCCCTTGCATGCCCTGGAGTAGGGGGCATGCCTGGGGCAAGAGGGCTGTGTTGGGGACAGGCGGGAGCAGGGTTGTAGCACACTGATCATCATAGGCAGCGTAGATGTAATGAAGTGCAGCCTCCTGAACTGCCTTAAGGCAAGTCTACACAGTGGCACAGCTCGTAGCGCATCTGGTGAAGACGCTCTATGCCAATGGGAGAGCGCTCTCCCATCAGCATAAATGCTCCACCTTGTCGAGAAGTAGAAGCTACGCCAGCAGGAGACGGTGTAGACAGCGCGAAACTTGCGTCATGCTCGGGGAGGGGGGTGGCCTTTTTTGCACCCCTGAATGACATCAGTCAGATCGACTTAACCGGTAGTACAGACTTACCCTTAGTTACACTGTCCAGGATCCTGAGGGCAGCTAGATGGCTTAAAGCTTCTTGTGCACCTCGCCCCCCTCCACCCATCTTCTTTTAGCTTCACAACTAATACAACTAAACTGGGCTCAGTGATGGGCACAGCCTACACACATTTGCTACCAATTTCCAGAAAGTAATGCAGAGCGATTAAAAGGGCCTTTTATTAGCATATGAGTTTAAAAAACCAAAAAGAAGCAGCAGTAGCAAATCCACTCCTCTAAAGCAGTCTGAGAAGTGATTCATCATTCTCTCTGTTGAAGTCTGAACACTATCTCCATCACTATGGTATCTGAGTGTCTAATAATTATTCTTGAAAGACTGACTACATAAGATTTTGTTTGCCAGTTAAAACTTCTCTGGAGGGCACTCACTACATCTTATCAGAGCACTTGAAGTATGATCCCATGCACAATTGGGCCAAGAGGGACTACCCTACAAAACTCTATAGAGAATTGGAGGATTTGGGAGGAGGTGTTTCTTAAATCTGGGAGGACGAAAGGCAACAAATCTCTCCCCTGCAGGCTATCAATGTTTCCTCTGCTTATAATCTTGATGGGAACTTGCTTCAGAGAATATCTACAGATCAAGATATAGCTTACATACAGCAGAAGTAACCTATAATACTCAGCAAATCAAGATCTTCAAGTATAATTTGGCCTTTATTATGAAATGCAAATCTGAGATTTGCTTCTATTGTCAGTTCTCAGTAAGCTTGCACTCCTCCTCACTTAAAATCCTTTTGTGAGGATAGTAACTCTGCAGCTGGGGTAAATGACGAAGTTATTTTCACACAAGGTAACATTTTATTAAGAATTAAGGGCTACTGCACTACCCTTCTATTTCATGAATGTGGTGATGTCTGTGACGTTTAACTGACCCAATCTAGTTTCCTTCTGTTGTTCCCAAGTTATTTAGACCCATTTCTGGTTACCAAGAGCAATATCATGTAACTTAGAACTTTTTTGTCCTTAAAGCAGTAGTGCTGGAATTCCCTGTGCATCATTTACCATTCTAGGAACAGATCTTCACATCTCTTGCCATTAACGTAACACAATACCAAAGGAAAAATGGCCTATGCCGTTGCCTACAGGGCCAATGAATTTCTCAACAAATATTCATGATATAGTCAGATATTCATGGTTAATATATTCATGAATAATATAATTCATGAGGGTTAATATAAAATTAGATTTAGAGTTAAGAGGGTCAGCTCTACAGTATAAGTAACACTATATTGTATTTCAAGAAAACAGCGCCCCCAAACAAAAACAGCAGCAATAAATTCTCAATGCTTGATTCTCATGTACACAAATGCTCCTTTTGACCATTCTGTCAGTGTAAAACTCCTCTCCAACAAATTCTTGCTCCTTGTTAAATATAAATACTCTGACTCATGTTCTTTGGTTAGAATAAAGGGTGTAGCACTCTATAAGCATTTTGGACTGAACATTTCAGTCACATGTAGTTCAATTAGTGTAAAGCCTGGAGAGTAAAGTACAATCTTTGTTGTTTGCTTTGCTTGTTATGGAGTAGGCTGATGGAAAGCAGAAGGTATAAATAATGTCAAGTTGGTTAAAAAGTAAGGACAATATATTCTACTTAGAAGATTGTATTTGTAAGTAAAGGAGGTCCTAAAGTGTTTCTGTAAACCAAAGCAGGACAGATATTTTTTTTAAAATCTATAGTTTGATGACTAATAGCTAGAGCTGGTCAAAATCAATCCTACAACCCTTACTCCCATGAGGGTTGACTTCTATTGACTTTGTATTGACCACAAGCATGAATAAGGAATACTCATGAAAGTAAATGCTGCAATATCTGACCTTTGGTGTTTTGTAGGCTATGACTGAATATAAATATATAATGGTAATTCATCGATGTCTCAGCTACATACTTTTAGTTGTAAGATAAAAACATATTTTTTAGCAAGCCATGACAACCCACTACCAAATTCAGAGGTAGATCCTTAGCTAGTTTATATCAGCATTGACTTAATTTCCAATTTACATCAACTGATGCCCTGGCCCACTGTGCCATAATGTCCTCCAAGTATTGTTTATGTCAGTGGTGTCCGGACTAAATCATACAAAATACCAGAAACAAGATGAATAATCTTGAGGGAGCATATGTCTTTCCAATAAATGGCCCCTTTTCACTTCAGATTCCATAATAGTTTGTCATCACATAACTGTCCCTCTCTTGTTGGCATGGTTTCTGTATCAGTTTGCTGAATGTTCAACATTTATTGAATGTGTCCATTATTTCTACAATGACCAATATTAAAACGTACATGGAGTTCTTTTTTAAAGGTATTGAGCATATTCCATTAGAAGGCTAATTTGATTAATATTTTTGCATCACTTTGTGTTTACTACAGTAAATCTGTGATGCCTTCTTAAACAGCCATATCCTTTTTTAGAGCAGATATGCTCTACTGCCTTATGCTGAATGTCATCAAAATGCAGAATGCTCCTGTTCCATCTCAATTAGCTGCTCAGTAAGACTGTGGCATTAATTCCCATCTTAATAAAATTGATGGATGTTTTTGAATCTGGAAGATATTTTGATCCATATTGGAAATCAATTTCTCCATGGAGTTTGCTGCAGAAACTGATGAAAGAAATTGCTTGTCTTAGTGGTTCTGATCTATCTCAGCACCTCAAAACAATAATCCCTCACACTGGTGGTTTATCAGTTGTGAAATTCAAAGGAGGCATTGCACCAAGTAGTTAATATTCATGTAAACGTATTTTCAGATATAGGCTAATGTGGTATATATATATTGCATATACTTCATACATGTCAGAGACAACATTTCCTAACCAGAATTTTATCTTTCTGCCTCAGAAGCTGTAAACACACACACCATAAGAGAGACATAGACTAGGTGTTCCAAGGAAATCTAAGCTGCAAACTGGAAGGACCAGGACTTGAAAATGAGTGTCAGGTATCATAGTCATATTTAACTGAGCAAAAACCAAGGTAAGAGAGTCATAAATAGGGACACAGGTATGGGTTTCCTCAAACAAACCTTCTTCTGGCAATCATTAAATATTTAATGCCAGATCCTCAGTTAGTGTTAAACAACACAGCTCCATGAACTTCCATCAACTTAACTCCATTCACTGTAATGGAGCTACCCTGATTTACACCAGCCAAGGATTTGATCCATCTTCATTGTTATATATGAATAATATCTCATGTAGCCCATTCCTGGAGAATCCCTGATCCCCAGGGGTGGTAGAACCCCTTAATTTTCCGTCCATATGAGCCCAGTCACCTGCCTTACCAATGGGCCCTGGTTTCTTTGCAGCTTTAAATGTTCTTTTAATGTAGTTATTTTATGTAATTTATATATATGTTAGAACTAGTTGACATTTTTTTTCAAAGCTAGACCTTTCTGTAAATTGAAAAAAATATGTTTCGAGGCGGAAATCAAAATTTTAGGAATTTGATAGGATTTTTTCCAACCAGCACTGGCATTCTCCCTCTCTCTTTGTATCTCTCTCTCACACACACACAAGAAAGCATTAACTTTTTACACACAGGATGAACACAGGAATCATTTCACCCACCTTTGGAGAGAACATGGCAGCTATTTACATATGTGTAGTGAGAACTGATGAATATTATACCCAGCTAAACCTGCAAGGGGAAAATTAGGTAAGCAGAATGTAGTCAGTCAAATTAGAATTTGTTTGGGCCACTAGAATCAGTGCACCAGCTCTTGCAAACAGAATCATTAGATCTTTAATGGCAACAAATGGGTAGATTTTCCATTTTATGTTTCCAAAAGATGCTGAGAGAAATACATCCCTGGAGTGACTGGCTGCAAGTGATGTTAGACTCATTTGACCCATTATCTTCAGCACCACAGTGCCCCCTTAACACCATGCTGAGATGTTGGTTTAATAATGACTCAGATGAAAGAGCCTCAGGTATTAAATCATGAGTACTACTTCCAGAGTAACCTGGGTTTTACTCACAGGTCTCTCATCCAAGTGCTGCTTTATACAACTAGAGTTTTACTATCCAGGGGAATATTAGCTCTGGCTTCTTATTGCTTCAAATGCAGGAGTAACGTTAAGCAGTATTAATTCTATTTGTGAACCCCTAATGCAATTCAGTTTCACTGAATATCATGTGTCATTTGATCCTGTAATTTCTGCAGCTCTTCTGACTATATCTGACATTAAATGGTTTAGTTCAACCCACTCTGAACCAAACCAAGACAAAATATTGACTTTGAGGTTATATGTTTGATTGAGGGATAATTTCCCCCCAAATGAAGATAGAATTTAAATCAATGCTTCAGTTATAGGATCATCATAAATTGTAGAACTGAGCTGCAAATTTTCTCCATTCAGTCATGTGCATACTAGAAAGAGACAAATGTCTTTAAATAGTTTGGTTTTAGCAGTGTATCCAATTTATCCTCAAATAAGCTTACATGTATAACTGAAAATACAAGCAGCAATAGGTGTAATGAGGCTGGCATTACCACTGCCTTACAGATGGTATTCAATTATATGTATGAATGTCATACTGTATTTGAATTATACAAATACAATTCATCACAACACACTAATCTTCCCCGAATAATGTGATATTTGCCATTACAAGTGGCTCTATTTGTGATTCAAAATGTCCAAAACTATACATTACTGGACATACAATTATCAGTTTTAGTGGTTACGGATTTACTTTTCATGATACTGTTTTATAGTTTCAGGTGGTTAAATCCTATTGTGGTCTTATTTTTTGCTTTCTATACATTGCAGTCAATGACAAAGTCTCCATTGACTTCAGTGGGATCAGGATTTCACCCTTGTCCCTTAAGAATTCAATCCAGTGCCAATTAAAGTCAATAGGAGTCTTTCCATTGACTCAAGTGGGCACTGAATCAGGCACTTAGGGTTCAATCCTGCCTCATTCAAGTCAATGAGAGTTTTACAATTAACTTCAGTGAGAGCTGGATTACACCCTAATCTTTTGAATTTTTCTACTAACAAAAAATTTACCTCAAATCACCATCCTTCGAATCAGTTAAAACAATGTCTGGCTCTAAACCCTTACTTTCTTGGCTTTGTAATTACGGAATATGATCCTTCACTGAACTATTACAGAGGGATAAAATGCCTAGACATACCTGAGAGACAAGGTGGCTGAGGTAAAATATCTTTTATTGGATCAACTTTCGAGCTATCTGAACAACAGGCACACAGATGAGTATATAGTAGCCTACTACACACCAACTGCTGCCTGAATTTCCCATTTCTGCTGAGTCACTTCATTTTTACTGTATACCCTAGGTTGTTTTTTTTTTTTTGTAGTTAGGATCTGATCTTGCAACCTTGACTCACCTGAATGAGATCACCTCAAAGTCATCTTTTTCTTTTTTCTTTTCCCTATCATGCTATCCTATCATCTTGTCAAACCCTGTGTTCATCATTCAGTCTTTACTCAGGCCTTACTTGGGGCAAATTTGCAATTGATTTGGTCTGAAAACTTGAACCCATGAAGCCAGAGTTGCATGAGGCTAACATACTATGGTGATAGGTTTCAGAGTAGCAGCTGTGTTAGTCCGTATTCGCAAAAAGAAAAGGAGTACTAGTGGCACCTTAGAGACTAACCAATTTATTTGAGCTTAAGCTTTCGTGAGCTACAGCTCACTTCATCAAAATGAAGTGAGCTGTAGCTCACGAAAGCTTATGCTCAAATAAATTGGTTAGTCTCTAAGGTGCCACTAGTACTCCTTTTCTTTATACTATGGTGATGTGGGCCATATAAGTAGGCTGAAGGATGGACAGTAACTAGGGAAGACTTTGACCATAATTACCTAAATAACCACAGCGAATAGGCAGCATAACAATATGAGTAAGGATGTTTCAGTACAGGAAGAAGCTAAATAAGAAAGTTGTATGCCCCGCTTTGACCCACAATTAAGTGTACATCCAGTCAAATTTGAAAAAAAAAACTGAGGGGGGAGGGGAAGATGACTGCATATGTTGATGGTAGGGTGACCAGATAGCAAGTGTGAAAAATCAGGACTGGCGATGGGGGGTAATCATAGAATCATAGAATATCAAGGTTGGAAGGGACCTCAGGAGGTCATCTAGTCCAACCCCCTGCTCAAAGCAGGACCAATCCCCAATTAAATCATCCCAGCCAGGGCTTTGTCAAGCCTGACCTTAAAACTTCTAAGGAAGGAGATTCCACCACCTCCCTAGGTAACACATTCCAGTGTTTCACCACCCTCCTAGTGAAAAAGTTTTTCCTAATATCCAACCTAAACCTCCCCCACTGCAACTTGAGACCATTACTCCTTGTTCTGTCATCAGCTACCACTGTGAACAGTCTAGAGCCATCCTCTTTGGAACCCCCTTTCAGGTAGTTGAAAGCAGCTATGAAATCCCCCCTCATTCTTCTCTTCCGCAGACTAAACATCCCCAGTTCCCTCAGCCTCTCCTCATAAGTCATGTGTTCCAGTCCCCTAATCATTTTTGTTGCCCTCCGCTGGACTCTTTCCAATTTTTCCACATCCTTCTTGTAGTGTGGGGCCCAAAACTGGACACAGTACTCCAGATGAGGCCTCACCAGTGTCGAATAGAGGGGAACGATCACGTCCCTCGAGCTGCTGGCAATGCCCCTACTTATACATCCCAAAATGCCATTGGCCTTCTTGGCAACAAGGGCACACTGTTGACTCATATCCAGCTTCTCGTCCACTGTAACCCCTAGGTCCTTTTCTGCAGAACTGCTGCCTACCCATTCGGTCCCTAGTCTGCCGCGGTGCATGGGATTCTTCCGTCCTAAGTGCAGCACTCTGCACTTGTCCTTGTTGAACCTCATCAGATTTCTTTTGGCCCAATCCTCGAATTTGTCTAGGTCCCTCTGTATCCTATCCCTACCCTCCAGCGTATCTACCTCTCCTCCCAGTTTAGTGTCAGTAATAGGCGCCTATATAAGAGAAAACCCCAAATATTGGGACTGTCCCTATAAAATAGGGACATCTGGTCACCCTAGTTGATGGTGCACCCTGGATATTTTAACTTGCTTGCCAAGATATGCTGCGGGGGGGAGGGGGCAGGTTGCAGCTACTGTGTTTACTCTTGTTGTTCAATAAAAAATAATTAGGTACTGTGGCAACTTCCACATCGAACCAAGTTTATGTTATCTCGGGATAAAGAGTACCTTCTTCAAGAAATTGTGAGCACTGTCTGGTTAAAAGCTGATTCTTTTTAGAACACATTGGGGAAACAGTTTTCACACTGTTTTATACTGCATATTGTCCCTCCAGAAGGCAATATTATTCGGTGATGTCCTTTTCTCTGTATTGGACAATGTATTTTGCAGGTTCATTAGCTAATGGACCATCATATCTGATTAAATAAATTATTATTCGGTGTGAATCACTTTTGTTATGTAGTTTTTTAATGCAATCAAAATTGTAAAGCAATTGACTCATTTTTATGAACACAAACTTTTGTAGCACATTCCCCTGACTGTGGCATTATGCAGGACTTTAATTGATTTAATTCGTATTAATTTTGAACTGCCATGAAGTAGAAAGGAAAGCAACTGAGAAAAGCGTATGGTGGGATTTTGGGAACACAAAGTGGCAGGAAGTGGCTATGTATAGAATAATGGCTAGTCTTCTGTAAGGCAGGATTCTGGTATGATCTTTTACAAGATAATCTTCCTAGAAAAGTTCTTTTTTAAAGGACATGTTCATTAATTAAACATAAAAGTCTGACCCAGTTTTGTATTGTCTTCAGTAGTTGGAACGTTGGCTTTCATCACTGGAGGCCAACATTTCAATAGCTGTTTCTATGTTTGTACTCACCAAAAGGCACAGGCAATGTTTTGGCTGTATTTTTTGGTGTGTCAGTTGGGGGTAGTCAGCATCTCAGGTGCATATGCAAATATAATTTGCCCAGACAAATAAGGTAAGTAAATGTCAACATACCCAATTTATACTGGTTTCCTACCTGATTTGTGTCTGAGATACAAATATTTAGGTGTGCAATTTTGGGTATGTATAATATAGTTTAAGCAGGTGTAATGGCTATGGATAGGCTCCTTTGAAATGTGGGCACTTGACTGTTTAAACCCAAAAGAATATTTCTTTATATAAAAATCTTGATTCTTCATGACATCATTTTGAAGTCTGCTGCTTATTTTACAAGGAGGTGAGCCCACAATAATGCTGCATAAAACTGAGTCTAATATATGAAATGAGAGATAAGGTAAAACTTTAAAATGATCTCACTAGGCAGAGCGCTATCAATAGCTTGAGTCTTTCCGGACCTGTGATGAGTTAACGGATCCTTGAGATTGACAGTCACAGTTAGAGTGTGACACGTGTACAGTAAAACATGCCTTTTCAAAGAGCAAAGGAGCTGTGACTCAGCAAGTGAAGAATTGCATCCGCAATCCAGCGCCACCAGCCCATTGCCCAAGAACTGTTTCTAATGATAACAATTACAGAACCACTGGAGGATTCAATGAATGTACCAAAGTGACACCATGTGAAAGAAGTAAGCGTTAGCCATAGACAAAATCTATATACACACAAAAAAACTACACTACAAGAATGTTATTTAAGTTGCAAAGTGAGGAAATCTCAAATTTATGGTTGACCGGGCAACCTGAATTTGGTCCTCTTGTGCATCCAGTGTATGCACTGAATGAGGCCAGGATCCTGTAGGGAAAACAGTAAGTGATTATGTAATTAGCAAACACACAGTGGAGGATGAATTAAGGTTGCATAAGGAAGCAGAATTCTGGCATTTCCTAACTTTTGAGCACTTCTCTTTGCAATCTAACAAATGTAAAGTATTTTATATGCAATTTACTAATTCCTTTTTTTAAGGATAAAGGTAAAAAAATAATTTTATTATGCACAAATGTGAAAATCTTCCCCTACCACAATCATCGTGCATCACTAGCAGGGTCTGAATTCTGAATCTTCAGCACAGACTTCTACCACTTGAGGTACAGGACTAATTACATTAGCTGGAATCAGGAGAAGGCTGTTATCCAAGTCAGGGAGGATGGGCTGCTGACATCATGTGCTGCATCCATATGATGCTCCCAAAGCGGGGGATGAGTTGCTGGGGCCATGTGTTAGATAAGGTGGGGGTGGGGCTCATGGGGGAAGCTCAGCCTTGTGTGTCTCTCTCCCCTCCTCCCACCCCCCAACACCACACACACCTGTTATACCTGATCTGGCAGCTCTCAGGTTCTCCCAGCACAATGTAGTCAGTGGCTATTGCTGCTTTAGTGGCAGCATGAGCTAGACCCTTTAGGGCTCAGTGATTTTGGAAAGCTGATAGAATTTTCCTGAGGAACTTATGTGAGAGAAGGGAAATTGTGATTTTGGGCAGGAGCTAACATTTTGCAACTGAGCTAAATCTGAATTGAATTTCAAGGGACAAAGAGAAAGCATGTCCACAGCTTGGGGAGGTTCTCCCTGCTGATTATCTAAAGGCTACTGCAAGCAACAGAGGCATTAATGCTTGTCATAGAAAATTCACAAGAAACTTCTAGAATGGAAAGTGTTAGGCAATCTAAGTATTGGAGGTCACTACCAGCCCTCCTGAATTAAATCTATTCTAATTTTACTACATAATGTACCATGTAAAAATTACATAGGTGTAGATTTTTTCCTTAATTAAGTAGGCTAATAATAGAGCTGATCAAAATCTTTCAAATGTAAGTTTTTTCCCATAGAAATAGCCATTTGTAAAACAATTTTATGTGAAAAATGGTAAACTTTATTTTCTGCAAAAAAATCAACACAGTAGAACCTCAGAGTTTCGAACACCTCGCTAATGGAGGTTGTTTGTAGCTCTGAAATGTTCGTAACTCTGAACAAAATGTTGTTTGTTCTTTCAAAAGTATACAACTGAACACTGACTTAATGCAGCTTTGAATCTTTATCATGCAGAAGGAAAATGCAAATGCTTTTAACCATCTTAATTTAAATGAAACAAGCACGGAACGAGTTTCCTTCCCTTGTCATGTCTTTTTTTAAACTTTCCCTTTATTTTTTAGTAGTTTATGCTTAACACAGTTCTCTGCTGTATTTGCCTCTGCTTCCAGCTGAGTGCATATGGCCGGTTCCCGATGAGGTTTGTGAGTGACGGGTCAGTTCGTAACGCTGAGATTCTACTGTACTTTACAAACAGAAATTTGACAATCGTATGAAACCTGTTATTGAAATGGTGACTCAAATGAAAAATTTGTTATCCGGCTCTATCACATTTTTGATGGTTTTGAGAATTTTGGGAACCTTTTTTTCAAAAAAAGGAAAAAATCAGGAACACTTTTTGAGCATTTGGATTAAAAAAAAAAAAAGTGGGTTCATCTAAAAACCAATTCAAAATGGAAACAATTCTGAAATTTTGCGAAAAACTCCCCCCCCCCCCGATAGGTTTTCACTTCAACTAGCTCTAGCTATTAGTCATCAAACTATAGATTTTAAAAAAATATCTGTCCTGCTTTGGTTTACAGAAACACTTCAGGACCTCCTTTACTTACAAATACAATCTTCTGAGTAGAATATATCGTCCTTACTTTTTAACCAACTGGACATTATTTATACCTTCTGCTTTCCATCAGCCCACCCCATAACAAGCAAAGCCAACAACAAAGATTGCACTTCACTCTCCAGGCTTTACACTAATTGAACTACATGTGACTGAAATTCTCAGTCCAAAATGCTTATAGAGTGCTACACCCTTTATTCTCACCGAAGAACATGAGTCAGAGTATTTATATTTAACAAGGAGCAAGAATTGGTTGGAGAGGAGTTTTATTTTGGCATTTTGTACGAGGGCAGGCTTGAAGACACTCAGTTTTATTGTGACATCATTTTTATAGTCTCCATAGCAATTCATGGTAAGGATATGACCACGGCTTAAAATGAAGATGAGCTGAGCACAATGCATAGGAAGTATAAGTAAAAGTTTATTATTGTTTCACATGGACAAGAAAAATATCATGCACAGATTGAAAGAATGGAATGGTTTATGCAGCTCATCTCAGCCAGTTATCAGTGGGCACAACTCATCCTTGTGGTCTATGCTATAGAAGGCTATGAGATTCAAGCAGAGATGATTGAGTAAGGTAGTAGGTAGAGTCTCTACAGGATGATACAAACCACTAGGGTTAAATGAAACAAAACAAGGAAGAAAGAAAATTGGGTCAAATTTTGACTGTATAACATAAATCATTGTGAATAACAGCATGTGCACAGATAGCCATCCCGTACAAGAAAAATCTGTCCTATGCTGGGGGAGATGTGAGTTTGGACTAATACTCTATGAAGAACTTGTTTGTTTCAGAATAGATTATTTATGCTCTTACAGGTCTCTTTCCTTCACTGAGTTTCTTGCTGAGAGAGTACCTAATGATGGATATGAGACAACCAAAGCATTACACTTCTCTGCCAGCTCTGCGCTCTTGTGTATTGCCCTAGAATAGGACACCACCCCCATTTCCACAATGTTCACAATGCTGTTTCTGTTCTCCATGGCTCTGATCCAGAAAACCATCACTATTCAACAAAGCACCCATTGAATTTCATGGAAATGAAGCACATGCTTAAAGGTAAGCACATACTTAAGTTCTTTGCTGAGTAGGAATGGATGGAAGCACACGCTTCAGTGTTTTGCTGAATTGGGACCCACTTGTGTACCATACTTTTCATTTTCTCCCTTTGCTCCTGCACAAGCACCTGCAGGACGTATCAGAATAGACTTGCCAATGTTCACTCCTGCTCCATCTCCACTGGTACTCAGCTGTGACAGGGTGCGGTTCCCCGTTTCCATCTTCTTGTGCAAATGGCTACAACACCTCCAGTTTGTACACACCAACATATAGTTTGTGTTATCTCAAACATCACCCTTAACAGTACTGTGCAGCAATTCTGTTTCCAATGACATACAAACATCAACCCCATTTGCCAGAGAGAAGAGAGGGAAGAGATCTACTTTTATACTGGTTTTGCTAGTTAATGGGCTAACTAGCTCCTTAACTCTCTCCAGTTAATACTGATCTAATAATTAACCCCATCTTCCCTCAGTCAGGCCCTTCTCCTGGGAAACTAACTGAGTGCTGATTCAGCTGCTGGTTCTCAGCTATGCTCTAGCTATGACCTTCTCTGTATGACCTACAGGAGACGCCTGATTTCTTTCTTCCCATTTAGATCAAATTCCCCCAAGACAAGGAAATCCAGAGATGACTAACACTGCACCATTGTCTATTCGCCATTGTTGGTGCTTAAATATTGCAGAGACATGACAGAAATCTGGTGTGATCTTCTGTGCCATGCTTGGTCCAATACTTAGTCACAACTGAGTGAAAAGTTACTTTATTCCCAACCCCCACCCCCACATTATTGTTTTCCTCCTCCCCTCATAAATTAAAGTCAAATCAAAATTTTCTTTTCGTTTCATCACTTAGACAAATCAGTTATATACTTCCTACACGATCTTAAAATTATCCTCTACCCACATAAAACATATTCTCTTCACTTTCACCTTACTTAAAGAAGTAATACCTTTATACATCACAGTCACTACTAATTAGATTTCCCACACTTTTAAAATCTCCAGTTGCACTCAAAACTCAGTCAAGAATTATGTCCATCTTGGTTCACCCATTTGTTAGTGGGAAAGGATGGTCTTGCATCTAAAGTTTGTGGATTGGGATTCCTGTGTGCATTTAATCTCTCTTTGCCTCAGTCCCCTATCTGTAAAATGGGGCTTATGAGCTTTTGTCTGTCTTGTTTATTTGGAGTGTAAGCTGTTTGAGGCACACTGTATGTATGTATAGCAACTAGCACAGTGGGACTCTGATTTTGGTTGTAACCTATAATCCACCTATAGGTATCCCTATAGTACAAATAAACAATACTAATAAACAAAATGTGTATCAATAATGTGTATAAATGCGCATCCCTTGTTTATTCGTCCAACAGCAGCCTGTCCAACATTGCTCTGTGTCTGCATGCAAGTTCAAACACATATGGGATGACAGCTACTGCAATTGACAAAACAGTGTTTTCATGGCTAGTTGGACAGCAAATTATTTTCTCCTTCTACTTCCATTTTTCAAATTATATTCATCTGGCTCGTGCTGTCTTATTAAATCAAGAGTCAGCAATACTGTTTAAGAATTATGCATTTTTATGAGAGCCCCAATGTAGCCGTTAGCCATAGTACTATGTTTACACATAATTTAGCAGTGAACGAAAACAATGAAAATCATATAGAAACTGTCACAAATAAGTGGTGCTTGGAGTCATGAAAGCTGTATTTATAGAACCAGCTTGAAGTCTCACAATAAATTAAAACTGAGATCTAATTGTGCAGACACTTCAGTACACTGAAATCAAAAACAATAATGAAAGTCTTATGTATAAATGTGTGATGGAAAAGATTAATATAAATATAGATTCAGCAATAATGAAAGTCTAGTTTATCATAAGATATCTGAAAAAAAAACACTGGGAAAATATTGATCCACTATTTGAGACGACCACATCTTTCATTATATAAGAAAATGAGTTACCAGTGTCAGTTCCACACTGACACTGTTATCAAACTAAATTATCTTGACATTCTCTAAAAATACTGAGAAAGCAAAAAGTGCTTCTCATTGCTCACAGTATTAAGAAGCTAAAATCTACACGCCCGCAAAAACAATTACACCTAGGTGGTGTCATTTCATTATTTTTTAACTCCATGATTTACTTGTCATCTTGAACAACAGACTACATTCCGCTTAATAATGTACCAGCATTTTATTAGAATTAAGTTTCTGATTACTCTCATGATATATTTCCTTATTAAAAATACACAGTAGAGAGAGGGTTTGACAACTGATTCCCTTTAATACCAAATAATAAAAGAAGCCAGACAAATATGTTTATGCAACGAATAAGGCAAATCTGCTGAACATCTCAGTGGATGAAAATAGTTTGTTTTAACCACCAAGCAAATTAAATAATCATAATCTTCACTTCTAGTGTTATTTCATAAATTTATTTTCAAGCAAGAAGACAGATTTTCATTCATGGCCAAAATCTGAAGGCTGAGTGAACCCAAAAGCTAAATTTTCAAACTCACCAGAACTTTGTGATTTCCAGAGAGTGAAGTTTCCCTTTGCAGCTAGAGTTCACATCAGATTTAATGTTGCCAGAGAGTATTATATCTTAGTACTAACACATTACCAACTAGATTGTGCCACCCTTACTCATGTTGAATAGTATCTAGTGCTTTCGTGGTCCTATCAAAATCAACAGGGCTACTCTTGGAGTAAGGTGCTACTCAACATAAGTAAATGCATCAGATTCTGACCCTTAATGAATTATGTTGAAAAAACTTGTATGCTTGCATATTACATGATAAGCTGTGATGGCATCAGGTTTTTTTAATCTTGCTTTTTCTTTCTCAAAGTTAATTTAGTGTATCTAAAAGAACAACACAAAAAGCTACAGGTCAGATACAATACAATAAGATAAATAAACTTTAGAGTCCTCCACCTGTGTGTTATAGATTGCAAGCTAACATGATCAGGCTACCTATATCTCTTTGTTTAGACATCAGTGTCACAGATGAAGTAAGAACTGACCAAGATATAGAGATACCCCAATTCTGAGCTAGTCTGTCCTGACAGAAATGGAGGAGCAAGGGCAAAGGTGGCTTTCAACTGTCCTTCTGCTTCCTGTAACCTGGACCCACCATTTGGTAGATCTTTACCGCGTAGATCAGCATTTCAAGAAAAAATTTCAAGCAACCAACATGGGAATACAAGGATTAACTTTGCCATGATTTTTTTTAAACTTTGAAACAACAGAATCTGCTTTCATGAGAGGGTTCTGAAATTACCCTGCTCCTAAACTTGGCAACTATCTAATTTAAGTTGGCAACGAGCTGATTTCATGGTTTCTCCAGGACAAACTTTCTAAGGGCGTCAGAAGACTTTTCACATGCAGTAGGGAGGTTTTATTTTCCTTGCTTCTGGTCTCCCACCAACTGAACACCTTTATCATTCCATTGATTTCAGTAAAGTTTCTCTTGATTATCCTTACTGTAACTGAAAGAAAAACCAGTTTTTACTATGCACATAATAGATGGGACCTGCCATCAAACTTATATTGCCTATTGCCCTTGCACAGCAGGTCAGGCAGAGAGGAAAAGCCTTAGATGACCAAAAAGAACCTGTTGAAATCACTCTTCCCCTTTTTCATATTGAGCATTCATAGCTTCTCAGCCATCCTACTTTTTTCCCTTCTGGTTGTTTTCTCCCTCACTGCAAATAGCAGGACTTCTGATCTCACTTTCACCAGTGTAAATTGGGAGTTGTCACTCTGCTGAAGCCAATGGCATTAAACCTGGTGAATGCAACATCAGAATCAGGCCAAGCATTCCCATTTTGGATACTTTATATGGAGGGCATGTACATAGTGTATTAATAAATAGGTAGTAGATGTTTTAATAAGCAGCTAATCTATCATTATAGAGTCCAACAGATTGCCCTTATTAACTGTGGCTCATATCCATTAATTACACACTCTACTGATGTACTTGGAACGATCTGTAACTCAGACTACTCATGCCTATAAAATGCTTAGGGCACCTGCTAATCATTTATTAACCATTTATAAGAACTATTTATAAATGTATCCTTAATATTAAGTGTGACTGTATTTCTTTTCTAAATAGATTTATAACACCAAAGTCCTCCTTTCTGTAAGCTTCCTCCACTGGAGCTAATGACAATCAGCTCAGCATGTATTTTCATGTTCAACCCAGAAAAAAAACTGCCACATTGCTGATAAGAGTTACTACTGTCGTTTCTTGCAGTATCAAAGGATCTTATGAAGGCTCAGATTGCCTACCTCTGTCCCTTAACTGCCTGCACTATTCTTGACTTTTGACTGGAGATCATTCCACTTTTTGACACTTTCTTTTTCTCTTAAATGTTCTCATAAAATCGTGTATCACTTCAATGGTCGAATAATTTTTCTGGGCTTAGCTTGCACCTGAAGCAAGAGCCTTGTGGCCTTCCTGATAACTAGTTATTCAATTGAAAAAAATCTTTTTATTTAAATATGTGTTATATAAAGATTTCTTTTTATCCATGAGCAGATAGAGTGATGGTGTAAAGAAAAGTAACAAGAGAAACAAGCTGGAGACATCAGATGCTCAAGTGCAGTGAAATTTATAAAACACACAAGTGCTGAGAAAATACCCTTTTAATTCTCAGGGTGAAGACCTGTGCCCCACCAGATGCTTGTACCCTTATTCTTGCTGAATAGCACCTCACCCCACAAATATCTAAATAGGAGGAAGGATGTCAGAAGCCCTAACCATCAGGTTAGGAATGGTCCTACAGGTTTAATATCTTGAATAGGCAGGGTTGGGTGGAGGTTTGGATGAGGAAGTGTGCTACTATCATAGCAACTAAAATGGGCATGGTCTTGCGGAATTAGTTACTCCCCTTTTTGTCAGCCATTTGCACTTCATGGATGAACTGCATTTTGTGCTTATGCAAACCCTGTCATGAAGAAGCATTTTGCAAGCCTCTATTTCCACTTTTTTGTGCACTCAAACTTCTGCCTGCCTGTTTTGTTTTGACTGTACTAATTTACATAGTATTTCCTCTTACTGTGTAGTTTTCAAGGTTATGCTGGGGTCAAGCTGTACCTTTTGCAAAATCAGGTTGTAAACAAATCTGGGTAATGCATGTAATACTGCCCTCCCCCTCTGTTTTTTGTTGTTTTTTTTTCCTGTTTGTATTAGCATGAACAGTGGCTTGTTTATTTGTTTTTAAGATCTGATTTCTTACTTTCCAGCACTCAGCAAAGTGGTTGTAAATGCCAAATGCTCTGAAATAACCATAATAAAGGAAGGTCGGGGAACAGCCCAGCCCACCAACCATGTAACTGTCATGAATGTGACATTCTGGCAATTTGTATTTGCTCATGTAGTACAAAGTGGCTGAAACTTATATTCAAACAGAATCGTCCACACAAATCACCTGCATTTAAGAAAAAGGTGCTTTATTAGAGAGAGAATATACACAGAATAATTCAAGCGTATGTATTCCTGCCAGCTGTACTCCTCCACACATTCCTTTTGCATTCTGATCTCATTAAGCACCGAGTAAGAAAACTAGCTTCAGTGGAACAGTTCCTATCCAATTGCATCCCCTTCGTATTTCTCAATCTGAGGGAGAAGGTATATTTATAACTGCCAGCTAGATGCAGTTTGGATTTACACCACAAAGGCAATATGTAGTATTTGGATGTTCAGTAGCTTTAAACCATGGATATTTTGCATAAAAGATGCACAGGGATATTATCCTACTCCCATTATTTATGCTGCCAAGGCCCCCTGTACTTGAAATAGGCATAGGAACTGTGCTTGATATAACTCCTTATTGTTCCCAGATTAAAATGCAAGTTTACACTCATTCTCTCACACACTGATGCTGGGCTTGAGCTTGCCTGCTCAACTACTGGGGCATTTGCTGGTGGCCTGAGAATTCTTACCTACTCAGCCCACACCTTTGAATGACATTATGTCTGGCCTCCAGAGGGATATATCTGATGTCATCACTGCATCAGTCTGGATTGATGACATGGATAGCTGCCATGGCAATGTCAGATTTGGAGGATCTCTCCTGTTAGGTGACATGTCCAGTGTTATACAAAAAATATGCAGGTCAGATTTATAGTTGCCATGTGGCTCTTTTGCACCAGCTAGGTCAGCACAAAGGAGCCAAAGGACAGTCGTAAACTTCCTTTTCTAGGAATATTCCAGACAGAGGAGGTGCTCTGTGGGGCAGGCTGGAGAAGAAAGGGGACGTGTCAGAGGTTGGAGAAGCCATGGCAAGGGCATTCCCTGGTAATTCTATGTTCTGCAATCACACAGAAAGGTCACGCAACAGGTGTGCAAGTCAGAGTAGTTCTTAGGGCTGCTTTAGCCTGGGACCAAATCATCCCCAGCAGTTCCTGAACAGGGGAGGTATAAGATGCACCCCTCTCTGTCCCTGGGCTGGTGAATCTGCACAATATGAACATATGGGTAAAAAAGATTGGAGTAAATGAAACCATAGGCAGTGGGGTAGATGATGCATCTCAAGTACCATGAACAGCTGTTGTGTAGGTAAGTATGGAAATACTAACTTTTTCCTATTTTATAAACAGATTAAAACAAAAGACAATTTTGATAGCTTTCATATATACATTGCTTGCCATTAAAGAATCCAGACTTTACCCCACTGTTGTAGTCGAAATTACCCCCACACTTAGAAAAGAAACAAATGGGAAATCTCTGATACCACTGCATGGTAACTTTTGACAAATATAGACCATTACAGACCCTTGTTGGCTTAAATGTTGGGTCCTCTAGAGGACGTTTCATTTCAAACAATTCCAAAATGGTTTACAAATTTAACTATATGTATTGGATGGGATCATTGTGTCTGCTCTCTTCCCCTATCCTCTCCACTTGCCCCAGTCACCCCATCCCATCCCCTGATGTCATTCATACTCACTCTCATCCCCATCCTGTATTCTTCTTTTTTAAAGTCTCAATCCCTTCTGGCTCTTTCCCCCTCACAATAGAAGCATGTTGCAGTCTCTCCCAACTTAGAAAATCCATCCTTGACCCCACTTGCCTCTCCTACTCCCATTCCATCTTCCTGTCATCTTTAAGCTCACTGAAGGCACTATTTGCAATCGCTGTCTTGAGTAGTTCTCCTCCAGTTCCATCCTAGAACCTCTCTACCCAAGTCTCAGAACAAGTACTCCATCTTCATCCTACTTGACCTGTCAGCCTCCTTTGGCACTAATCAACCATGCTTCTCTTCTTAAAACTTTGTAATCCCCTTTGCTTTTTGACTATGTTCTCTCCTGATACTCAAACTCAAAAGCTGCATGTCATCTTTGACTCAGAACTGTCTCTATCCTCACATCCATGCTATAGCTAAACCATGTAGATTTTTTTCTGCATATCTTTAAGATATGGCCTTTCCATCCATCCACATAGTTTAAGCCAGTGGTGGGCAACCTATGGCCCGTCAGGGTAATCTGCTGGCGGGCCACCAGACAGTTTGTTTACATTTGCATGGCCACCCGCAGCTCCCAGTGGCCGCGGTTCGCCATTCCCAGTCAATGGGAGCAGTGGGAAGCAGTGGACAGCATGTCCCTGCAGCTCGCGCTGCTTCCTGCAGCTCCCATTGGCTGGGAACGGCGAACCACGGCCACTGGGAGCTGTGGGTAGCCGTGCAAATGTAAACAAACTGTCTCGCAGCCTGCCAGCTCATTACCCTGAAGGGCCATAGGTTGCACACCACTGGTTTAAGCTATCAACCAAGCTCTCATTATCTTGTGTCTTGATTACTGCAACATCCTTTTCTCTGGCATTGTCAAACGCAATCCTGCACAGCCCATATTCATTCAGAATAAGATCATAAACCTAGCCCATTGCTTTGACCATGTCACCTCTCTCTTTGCATCCCTACACTGGCTCTGCCTTCTCTCTCTCCGATCAAACAAACTACTCGTCTTCACTTTCCTGGCCTTTCACGGTCAGTCCCCACCCTATCATCTCTCATTCACTACTGAGATGCCAGCTCCCACCTCCGATCATCCCATGATTGCTTCCATCAGCCATTTGTTACATTTTCAGACAAGCAACTCTGTGCTTTCTACCATGTTGCCCCACATGCTTGGGAAGAGCCCTCCATAAACATCTGCAAAGCTCCCTCATCCTGAAAAACTCCCTTCTCCTTCAAATGCTTCTCTGCCATGATGCCTACAAAGAAACTGATAATTAGACTGCTGATGTGCTGACATCACTGCCAGTCATGCTGAACAATACTGTCTGATGATTTCCTTGTACTGTCTATATACATCTTGTCTCTTGTCTTATTGTAGATTGTAAATTCTTTGCGGGGTAGGGATCATCTTTTTTCTGTGTTTCTAGCATAAATGGGATCCTTGTTCATGACTAGGGCTCAAAACAATACAAATAATAAATAATACTAACAACTATACCAATAATTTCATCCCTCCCTACATTGCAGCCACTTCTGGAGCGGAATGTGGCAATGTGTTTAATAATTTTGTATTGGAAGCACAGATGATTCTATCCAGTTGAATTTGCAGGGGGAATTTGGGTCAGATTTACATTCTGTGCAACCCCAATGAAACCAATGGAGCTGCAGAGGGAGTAAATCAGCACAGAAGTTTGGACCTGGAATTCAGCCAGAAAAACAGAGTAACCAAAAGTCAAAGTCATGCCACATTGAAGAGAGCTTGTACATTACTATTATTGAAGCAATACATTTGCTTTCCTACACAAGGTAAATGTACTTTATTTAATCCACACTAGTTGCATACTGTCGGCATGAGAGTTATTTTATTACTATTAGACTGTTACTTTTCATGAATGGACTCTTGGCCAAGGGCTACAGGAAAGTACCAGGGGAAGATCAGAAGATTACAGTGAGCTGAGCTGATAAGAGAATGGGTTAAACAGGACCTATTCTTATTCGTATGACAATCATTTGATAAGAGAATGGGTTAAACAGGAACTATTCTTATTCGTATGACAATCATTCTTGTGAGTATATTTTCAGGCCCTTCTATTTTTGGTTGTCAGTGTGATCTGTTACCAGAATATGGAATTAGAATTTGAATACAGGCAAAGTAAGAGCACTTCACACGCACACACGCCTACACACCCCTCTCTTCCATCAGAGAAGAGCTTCATTCCTCAACAAGGTCAAATTGCATCAATAAGGTGCTACAAGAGAATAACCTCACCACACATTAAGTTGTGGGGGCTGTTGTCTGGTGTGTAGGAAAAGGTGTGTGGCCCCTTGAAGGGCTAGGTAACCAGAGAATGACTCATTGTGGCAGCTTCAGACTTTGTCAGCATGGGGATGCTGACCCATCCCCCCACAGGTGACCAGAAGAGAGGGGAAACTATTTAGGTGCTGGAAAAGCCCTCTTTTACTTGACCAGGTGGTGTAGGACCCACTCGCACCCTACTGAAGTAGTTAAATCCCAGGTTTTTTCATGATCTGCTGTGAACTTATGCTAGTTGCTACCTTCTCAAGGGCTGGGAAAGAATGTTTTCCCTGACCACTGGATTGGCCAAAGCGAGGTGGAGGGTTTTTAACCTTTCCCACAGCAGGCCAGGGACTTAGTTGGGCAGACATGAAGCAGGGGCTAGGCTATGATGTTGCAACTTGTTATGTAAGCGTGGGGAGGATCCACAAGGAAGGGATACAGTGATCTGATAAAATGCATTGGTAAGGGATTTAAGGGAGGTATTCTTTAAAGGAGCCAAAAGAGGGGGTTTTCGGAGCTCCTTTGATTGGTACGGCCAGTCATTTATAGCCCCCCATTCTAGAGGTGGGAGGTAGCAAGTTCCCAGCAATGGGTTGGCTGGAGGGCTGACAGCAGCCTCCCACTGCAGGTATATGTAAATGATTATGGAATTACCCACACTGTACACTTATCTACTGGGCACTCCCTGACATTTAGGAATAAAGTTGCAGCCTAGTTAAACCGCATCCAGTCTCTTCTGTTCTCCTTCTGGGATAGCCAGAAAATCTCTCATCTCCCTGGATCAGTTAGGGAAATGAAAACAAATAATCTTGGATCTTCATATCAGAGAATTCTATTTATTTTAAGGGTCGATGGGGCATTATATTCATGACAAGTTACTCACCTGGGCTTGAAATTCCATGTCAGGTGAAGATGACGTCACTCTCAGAGGGATCTGCACACTAAGAGCCAGACTCTCTCTGCCCCTACTTCCATGGTATAGTGGGACACAGAAAGTCTGCACCTCCCCTTGCTGAGCAGGCAAATTTGACTGCTAAACTGAACTGCAGTCTGAAATTCTTAGGCAAGTTGCTTCACCTCTGTGCTTCTCTTTCCTCTCCCATCCTTGTCTATCTCACCTATTAAGACTGTCATGGGTAGGGTCTTAATCTCACTATGTGTTTGTACAGTGCCTAGCACAATGGGGTGTGAATCACAGTGCACAGAGGTGACTGTAATGTAAATAAGAATAAAAGGGAGCAGTTTTCACCCACACGGGTGGGTAGAAGTAGATGTGGTCCCATTGTAGGATCAATGAAAAAATCATGGTTTTCTTGAATGTATTCATTTTTGAGAGAGAATTTGTGAATAATTGTTGCAAATGCTTCTTGCGCTGTAGATCACTGGTGAGCAGTTTGTTGCAAGCAGTCAATATTCAAAATTAAAGTTGAGTATGGACCGGACACATTGATGACATGGTCTATTCATTTCTCTTACTAGATGAAAGCAAGTCTTAGAACACTCAACATTTGCAAAATCAAATTTGTTTTCTGCAAATATTCTTCAATGTTATTTTAAAAATCTATATTTCCACAAACATTTCTGCCACAAAATTTCACTGCTAGACTCTTCGTGGAAGGAAAACACGAATATACCTGAGAGGGATCCTTGGTCTTGTTTGGAGTGCAGAGATGTAGGTCCAAGGTATTGCCAAATTGGTTCCATTCTTCTCCAAGGTTGACATGGCCTCAGGTTTCACTATGAAGCTTTCACTGAGCCATACACTGTAATTACAGGATTTGGGAAGTCAGCATTACATCTGGTTCCTAATAGAACAAGCTCTTCTACTAAAACGTCTATGACCAGGAAAAAGTGCAGCAGTCTTATATTGGTTTTGCAGACAGAGCCATTCTGCAGTAGAATCATAGAATATCAGGATTGGAAGGGACCTCAGGAGGTCATCTAGTCCAACCCCTTGCTCAAAGCAGGACCAATCCCCAATTTTTGCCCCAGATCCCTAAATGGCCCCCTCAAGGACTGAGTTTAGCAGGCCAATACTCAAACCACGGAGCTATCCCTCCCTCCAGTTGATCTAATCCAGTGTAATGGGCGCTGTACTCACTTGAAGACTCAAAAAAAGAGGCTTAACTCCAATCTGTTTTGCCTTGATGCAAGATTTTAAAATTAACTTCCTAAGGGAAAGTCTACACATGTAAACAGCTAGAAAGGTCAATTTGTTCTACTAATGCTGGAAGCGATACTCCTGCTGAAACACAGTCACACAACTCCATGGCCATAATGAAAACACAAGGTGCCCGATTCTGCTCTCCCCAGATGTAAAAACATCAAACTTCTGTAAAAGTGGGGTCAGAATTGGGCTGTTGGCTCATTTACAGATGCTTCATACTTGTATTGCATCCATTTGATTTTTCCCCAATCCTGCAGTCTTTGCACACCCATAAAAGCCATCAGGCCCTTTATCTACTCTGAAGTCAATCTCTAAGGCCACTGATTCTGTGAATTTTGCTTTAGCTCAGACACATACTGTCAACACAAGAGCAACTCAGGCTTCAGAGAGATTGGTCAAAAAAGTAGGTCAGCCTGTGACAAGCTGTTCTGTGAGTAGCATTTCTCTCTCCTCTCATTTCTCCCTTTGTAAAAGAAATGTGCGAAACCAATTCCTTTGAAAATCACAAAAACATTAATTGTATCAAATGGAAATAGAGACAGTTAACTAAATATGTTGCAATTTGAGCCTTTTTTTTTTAAATGAGCAATTAAAACAGACTATCACATATTCTCCATTGTGACTGTCTAGAACAAATCTAGCTGGCTCAGCCATTTGACTTGTTCTTGGGTTCTGCCCAGCCTACAACCATGTCAGTGGAGCTCTGCTTACTGCACAGAAAAAAAGAAGCTGCAAATAGAGCTGGGGGAAATGTTTCAAAAATTTTCCACAAACATTTGCTTCTTTAGTTTTATATGCATTCATTTGCTTCACCCCTCCCTTTCAGAGAACATTCACAAGATCAAGTTTTGCCGGCATGAAGGTTCACACAAAGTGAGTTTCATAGTCGCATGTGCAAGAATTCACAGAAACTGAATTTTAGATTTTTCCGCACAAGTATTGATGCCAGAAGTGTTTGCGCATTAATCCAATCAACAAACACTCCCAAAAGAATGCGATTTATCTGATCTACCACAAATAAAACAACTCAAATAGAATATTTGAGATTCAAATATTTGCAGAGAACTGTTCGAAATCAACACAGATTTAAAAAATAATCAATCTCCAAAACTTCATCAATACTTTCAAATGACAAATAAAAGGAAGTCAAGTGTGCTCACAGATGGAGCATTTGCCAAACAGAATACAAAAGGTTAATTTATTCCAATAAATTATTTGTTGCAAATTATTCACTCAGATCAAGTTTATTTGTATTACATTATCCCCAAGGGGCTCTAATCAAAGTCAGGGTCCATTTGAACAGCTAGGCACTGTACAAACACCTAACAAGAGATCGTCACCCCCCTAAAGAGCTTACAGTCTTAATAAACAAGACAGACAATGGGTGGAGGAAGGAAATACTATTCTCAGCATTTCAGAGAGCGGGCACTGACATACAGAGAGACTGAGTGACTTGCCCAAGCTCATACAGGAAGTCTTTGACAGAGGCGTGTGTTGAACCCTTGTCTCTTGAACATTAGTTCAGAAATATTCATAACGAAACTACATCCTATCCAGTTAAAGTATATGGATCCCTTACATTTAAATATACTGCTCCCCTCCACTTACTGTAAATCAGACCATAAGTTAACTCAAAGATTTTTTCTTTGTTTACCCCAGCCCTTTGCTTATAGTGATTGTGGCTACCCATTTCCTCCTTTGGTTTGTTTAGTAGCTCAAAAAAAGACGGCAACGACTAAATCTGATGTGGGAACACTTTTTCTTCTATATCAAAGAACCATCTGCTAATACACAAAATATAAACAAAGTTACTGGATGTGCATGAGCCACCTGTGGAGAAGCAAGGCACAAGGAGTGACCGTACCACATCAGGGAATGTTTGTGATTATTCTGGACTACATATTTTTCTGGTTTATTTTATCTTTGGGTATTTTTCCCCCGTTCTCTAGTCTTGTTGTTTTAAGTTAAATGCAGCCAATTCACTTTAGAGAAATAATAAATATTGCACTTTTATAGAACATTTTTCCTGCTATCAGTGCACTTTGCAGAGGGAGACAAAATTATACCACGGAGGCAGCTGTTCAGCTGACTGGCACAGAGTGGGGAAATGGTTTACGGCCTTGCCCCCCTCCAAACCTAGGTGTTTGCCAGTTCTAGGTTTTCTGAGCTGTTGAGGGGCATGAGGATCAGATTGTGTCCAACAGCTCCTGTCCCCATCTCCCACACCTTCTGCACTATGCCGGGCAAGGCATAATGCAGCGCTCAGAAAATACCTCAACCTTGTGCTTTTTCAGTTGTGCAGTAAGCAAGAAAAAAAGATACCTTGGATGTTCTTGATCACCAGCGAACAGAACGATCTGCAGCAGGTAATGTGGTCAGCCAGCTCACTGTGGTCTCACCACAGAGGGTAAGAGAAAATAGCACTCTAGAGGAGTAAGAATTATTCCCCTAGAGGAGATTTAGGGGAGGTGGACAAGTTAGGGGCAATTTATATTTAATGTTCAGTCCTTTTTCTTCATTTGGCCAGTCCTGAGGTTTTAAAACAGCCAGGAACTTGTGTCTTCATGTATATAGGCCTGCAAACCTCCGCCCTACAAACTGTAAGTCTGCATGGCTAAGATAAGCCTGTGGACAAAATATCACCAATACAACAATCAGAACAGGCTACCGAATGACCTGCTTCTTATAAGTTGGGTTAAACTGCTTTTGAATTTTTTATTCTGTTTATCTTTTCATGTTAATAGTACTGGACTGACAAGCCTGGATATTGGAGTCCTCTATTTACAGAGCAGATACAGCATAGACAATGGCAATGCACGCTACCACACACTGCCTCTTCACTGTGCCTCAACCCAAGCTAGAGGAGCCAGCTTGAAAGGGCAAGTGGCTCTGAGTCTCTGTATCTATTCAGTCCTTGGCTTTTCTATAGAGAATACCAGTAAAGGTGCTAATTATGACATCTTGGTGCCCTGTGTTTGTTCAGTGCCTAGCACAATGGGGTCCTGGTCCATGACTAGGGCTCCCAAGTGCTACGGTAAAACAAATAATACACGATAATAATTGCAATGCATTTTTATGACATGGACATCTGTCCACCAGAAACTAGACCAAGATCACCATATTCATTACATATAGACCACTGTTGCCAGCTGGTAACAACTTCCAGTCATTTGTGACTCTGGAGAGATTTGACCTGTTGAACTAGAAGCAAAAGACTCTAGCTTAACAATAGCAAAAATCCTTAGCCATACAGCACCCTGGCTTTAAATATTATTACATCCAAATTAGTCATTTAAAAGCCTGAAACAGTCTAGACATATGAGTATAAAAATCTGCTTGATAATGAGGAATATTTCATGTCAAAGATCCCAATCTTGCATGGGGTGTGTATCCATATTACGAATATGTCAGCCCCACTGACATAAAGTAAGTACATGTAATGGTCATCATCTTCGCTAACACACCAGAGATTGAACCAGGGAAAAGCACAGATTGCTACAGCTAGAGCGAAAGAACCAAGCCCCTTTAGACAGGCATGAAACAGACTCTCATCTTCTGCAGATCAGGCATCCAGGCAGACCAGTAACACACTCATCAGCGTGTTAACAATGCAAACCAAAAAGCAGATTTCTGTTTTTATGCCTCAACATACATGTGCTGAGCATCCTCAGTCTATGCCATGTGCTAATATTTGCAATGAACAAATATTTCTCCCCCAAAATAATGCCTGCGGCTTGATTGAAAAAAATAGTGGGTGAAATCCTGGCCTGACTGAAGTCAATGAGAGTTTGCCATTGACTCCAGTGGAGCCAAGATGTCACCCAGCATGTTTTAACAAATATAGCTGAGTACCCAGCAATGTTCATTCCTTTGACTTTCCGACTGCGTCTCAGTAGAAATGGCTACAGCGTGTTCTGCATGCTGTTGTGAGAGATCCTTGCTCCTTTCTGTGTTTAATTATAGGGATAGCTCAGTGGTTTGAGCATTGGCCTGCTAAACCCAGGGTTGTGAGTTCCATCCTTGAGGGGGCCATTTAGGGATCTGGGGCAAAAATTGGGGATTGGTCCTGCTTTGAGCAGGAGGTTGGACTAGATGACCTGATGTCCCTTCCAACCCTGATATTCTATCATCTAAGAAAATGCAAAATGAATACATTTCAAGCTCTAGCCCTGACAACAGTAAATAGCAAAAGCCAGATGTGGGTTTTGCTGTACCTCCCAGAACTAGCTATCATTACTTTATACACACACACACAGTCAGTTCTACTCAGAATGATTTCCATGCTGACAAGCCAGATTTATGAAAAGGGTACTTTAGAACTGTTAAGAATGACATTCAATAAAATCCTCTGAATGAAATATATCTACATCTTATCCCTTTTCCAAAAAAATCTACAGCCAGATCCTCAGCTGGTGTAAGTTAGCACAGTTCCTTTAAGTCAATGGAGCTTCACCAGTTAATTGCAGAAAAGGCTTATTATTATTTTCATAGAGAGATGCCTCATTTGCAGTGAGAACAGAAGAAGGAGACCAATGAACACTGCAGAGCACTGTTCTCAGATGGATGGGCATGACCCCAGGAGAGTCTTGAATAGGTGTCAGAGGATTCACGACTTGATCTTACCATGTTAATAAATAGGAGGGGGGTCCTGGCTAGACAAGAGAAGAGTCCTAGTTCCCACTATAGAAAAGAAGGTCCTGGTATGGAAAACATTGTGTATCATTCCTGTAGAGCCAAGTGAACAAATACTAAAGATTCATTTATTTTATTTTGCCTCATTTTTGGTTTTATGGATATCTGATCCCAATTGTCTCAAGTTCACTCATTATTCACCAATATTTTTTTCATGACTGTCTAACTTTCTATTTGAACTTCATCCTGTGAGCTGTGCCCTTAGTGGTGACTGGCCACAGACATAACATGATATTGTTTTTCTGTTACTTGCTTGGAATAGTGCTAAGAAATGCTGATTGCATGAATGTTCTCAGCAGGTTAATACAAAGAGCACTAATACAACTAAGTCTACTCATTCAAATATTGAAATGAACACACAATATCTTTTTCCCATTGAAAGTGCTATAGAGAAGGCACGAGATTGGAACTGCTTCAAATATTTTCCATTTCTTTATATACATTTCCCTATCATTCTCTGGGACAATTCCATTATGACCGTTAACCACTACTCTTTGTCTTATGATCCCATCAGATTTCAAAAGTTATGGAGCAAATTCTATTTTCACTTACCCTGGAAAAAACCCACGAAAGCGAATAGGATTGCACCAGTTTCCTCAAGAGCAGAATTTGGCCTCAAACAAGATTGGGCTGGAAAAGTAGTTTGAGGGAGCACCTATGTCCCGCAGAGAATAGTGCAGAGATTCAGGAGTTAGTATTCTTCCCAGATTCTAGAAGGAAGTAGTGAACTAATGTTCATACATGATCTTAGGAAGTGCTCTTTCTGGGAGTGCCATCTTCTGCATGGGATTTAAAACCAAGGCCCTGATAATTTCTAGCTATTAACAAACAAGCACAAACAACCCTGGTAAAGAAGGTGACATCACTAATGGAGGTTTCAGACAATAATCTATAATGGTGCCGTACCATGGGCCACAGGCAATGACAGACAGATTCCATCTACATAAATTCCTATTGCAGAGTCAACGGATTGTAATTCTCTTTCACTTCCTGTCTCAAACTGTTTATTTCACACCAGAGGGGCTGCATTTCAGTTAATGGATAAAAGGATCCTTATGTATAGTTTGTAAAACATTGTGGGATTCTTCAGAATGAAAGCCATCACTAATTAATTTAAATTATGATATTATTATGTCAACATTATCATGGATGCCATCTATTCCTACCTCTGTTAGTGTCTCTTCTTTTTAATGTTCTTATCACAGACTGTGACTGGATTATTATTTGGTAAATTGGTGAGAATTCTGTTCAAGCTATCTTTGAGTTATATGTTTACCTCAATGACTGTCTGCCAAGAGTGATGTTTATGGCATATCTTGCATTGATTTTAGAATTTCTGAGAATAATAAAGCACTGAATGAGGTTCATTTATTCTCACAAATTAGAAGCAGTCATGTTAATATAGAGTAATATAATTTTGTGATTGATTTTATTTGTTTCCTCCCTCAGATGGGGAGGAAAAAGAATCTAACCAACTTTGTTTAGGCTGTTGGTTTGACAAACAGAGGAACCTGCTGGATTATTTTTAAGCCTTTAGAAATAATCATTTAGTGTCTGATTCTGCCACCCTTTGCCCACACAGGGTAATTGTTATTCTGCAACTGGTCCCACTGGAATCAATGCAGCTACCCATAGAGCAAGGTATACTTATTTTACAAGGGGGACAGAATCAGGCTCTTGTTTATTTAGGGTTAGGTTGTGATTTGGACAGACTACACACCCGCACAGGAAAGTAAGAACCTCCTGCTCAGACTGCTGCATGGTCTACCTGGTCCTGAGGGTCAGACATACTATTTCCTCCTCCCCAGCCGAAGAATGTGGGTGTAGAATGAAGGGAGGAGCCTGGGCTCCACCCCTTCAACATGCCAGCTGCCACAGCTGAGTCCCCTGGATCATGTTGTAATTTCCTACTGGTGAATGTCAGAGACCAGGAGAAGCAGGGAGGATATCATTCCTCTGAGGCACGATGTCTTCTGGGCATACTCCTGGGTTGATGCCGTTTACCTACCACCCCTTGCTTAGGGCTGCACCTAAAGACTCCATCCAGCCCTGATCTATCTTTTTAAAACTGCTGAAAGAAGAAACAGTTATACACACAGCTAGATCAACTTGAAACACATCAGATATCACAAACTATGCAAACAATAAAAGACCTATAGTACTACGTTGTTCAGAAAAAAATATCAAAATTGCATCAGTAAGATTTTGTTAGCAACTATGCAGCAGACTCAGTGAATAAACTAGTGTATCGCCACCACCAGCCTTCACTTTGCAACAACTGCCTGGAATTTTTATTTTCTTGGTTTTCACTTCATAACTCCACTTTCCTTTTCCCTCTTGATTCCTCTTGGCTGACACACTATAGCTGATGAAATGATCCTCGAGCCAGGAATGCTGGATGAGCGGCTGCCTGTGGACTGGTGCCAACGCTGCACTGGAAACTGGAAAACAAGACAGGCTGGCCTGCTCCCACATCTCCTCCATAGATGTGGAGACAGATGAAGAGATAGACCCATTCTCTATTGGCCCCTGATCTAGGGACTCCAGTCCACCTCCATACTGCCTCTGAGATCTGAATTGACAATGATGGACCCCCTGACTAAACATGAATGATACCATGTTATGTTTCCTATTTCTATGGCAGGATTTTGATCATTAGCATCTCAAATGTGAATGCCAGCTTTAACTCGGAATGCATTCCCAAGAGTGAAGGTTCTGTGCATTATGCCTCAGGTCACATAGTAACATCACACAGTCCAAGTTTCTAGGAGAGGGAGAGAGAGAGCCTGTTTCCAGTGTGTCAGATAATTCTGCTGTAACACCACAATGCATACATGAATAAATACAATTCTAAATTCAGTGAAATATTTTCCTTCCTCTGCTCCTCCCACAGTAAATGAATACACCAGCAATTAATTATTGTGCTCAGCAACTCACTTCAGCAATTATTTAATGGATTCACTTCTAGGGGTTTGGAATAGAAAGCGTAAAAATATATGTTTTTGCTCATTTTAATATTTGTAAGTGTTACAGCTTGCAAACGTTGGCAACAATGTTTTCAGAGCTCTACTGTTCTGTTTAGGCTCAGTGTAGTGTATTAGAGCACAAGTATCAGGCACATAATACAACTCAAAATAAGTGGGCATGCTCAATCTAGTATGCTTATATGTAATACTTTAAAACTAAAATACTAACCAATATCTGCTACCGCATCTTCCTGATTTTCAATTATTAGAGTTAGTAGAGAAAAAGGATAAAATCCTGGATCCCCGAAGTCAATGGGAATTTTGCCATTGACTCCACTGGGATCAGGATGTCACCCAATGTCTCTTTTGTAAATTTCCTGAGGATTAAGAATTAGAACAACTGAAGTGGGGCTCATTTTACCTTTAATGTCTTTAGTGATGATTTCCAACTGCATATTTCCAAGACACTCAGCAGGTATGAAAATAATTTCTGAATCATGAAAAAATAGTTGTGTTCTTTCCTGCTCAGATTTTGCAAGTGCCTAAAAGTGCTAATGGTTTGGTCTCTCAAAGAGGCCAGGTGATTTCTGCCGAGAACTGACAACATTGTATAGGATGAACATTGGATAGTACCAACAAGTGGTGAAGTGCAGTTCAAGAGACTGGTGACCTGGTAAGGTTATTTATTTCTACATGGGAGCCTCAGGAAAGGCCAAATTGCCTTAGTTCTCCCTGGTAGACATGACTTCAGTAAGGAGGCAGAGATGAGGTGGGGGAAGTGGCCTACAACAAGAACATGGGTGAAAACCTGAAAATCCAACTCTGCTGAATCTGTGTCGATCACAAAAAATCTTTTCCTCCTTGAGACAAACTGTAGGTTGGAGTTGGGTGAATAACAAAACTAGAGTGGCTGCCAGTGCTTCCCACCAAACCCAGGAAGATAAATGCAGTGGGCTCAGCATAAAACCCAGCGTACATTCTCTTGGGAGCAGCATGTTTATCTGGTTGTTCCAAATTCACAGGCAGGAAGCTAGGGGGGATGTTAGAGACCTGAACAGTGCTGAGCAGACTTTGGTTCATTCTACTGCAGACATAAAGGCCAGTAATGTCTTATATAACTCGGTTCAGATCCACACTTCATCAAAAGCCAGAGTCCTTCAGATATGGGATTTTAATTCAGTCTCATCTCTACACATAGTGTATATGAAATATGCAGAGATTCAAATTTTTTCCCAAGTGGTCTCTGAATTAATCACTTTTAATTCCAAAAGGTTTATAGTTTTGGGTCTTTTTCTTCTAAGGGTGGCTAAATGATACCATAGAGCTTTAATTTCCAGCAAGGTGCATCTTAACCAAGCATTCACTAAATAGAGTCATGCAGGTAACTCCCTGCACATCATATTACAACTATTTCCCCAGGGACTCCCAGTCATGTCCACACACTTGTAACAGCCTCACTGCAATACAGCCCAGCCAATCCTAACCTCTTTTCCACGCTGCCTATGCGTCTCACAACAACTGAAACTTGAGAAAACCCCAGGAACATGTACTCATTTTCTAATACATTTTCTTACCAGGACAGCATGCAAGTCTGAGTTGAGACTCCATGTGTGTAGACAGACTATGTATCCAACTTAAACCATCTACAAATAGAGTCACGCAGCAATCAAGCAGGCTAAGTACACAGTAAAGGAGAAGCAGGAAAGCCTGTTAGGAAACCAGAGGGCATTAACATTACATTCACACTTATTTTTATTTATATTTAAATAAAATAAAATATATTTTATTTAAATTTATAAATATTTATTTATTTTTTCTTGAGAAACAATTTCAAATTTTATTTGTTCATTAATTAGAGGTTTAAGGCTATACTTTAAAGCCCGCCAGCGGTCCAGCTTCCGCAAGCATATGGCACCAGTGCTCTGGGAGCTGCGCGTGGCTGGCTTTGTGTTTCCAAGTGGAGTTTACAGATTTTGACCAATAAAGCTCTAAATGGCTTAGGACCTGCGTACGTGAAAGACTACCTGTCTCCTTGTGCAATACTGCCACATCTGTGACCGACGAAGCACCTGAGTTGGATCCCACTCAATGAACTGGGATTTGGCAGGAGAGCATTCTCTACATGGGGCTCTCATCTGTAGAATAAGCTTCTGCCTTTGCTACAAACCCATTTGGAATTGTTGCCTTATGAGGTATGCTATCTTTTTTTGCCTGGCTGGCTGATCTGATTGGGGCTTAATGGGGAGAAGGATGACTGTTTACATGATGGGATGTTGGTCTGGTGATGAAAGTCCTGCCTATCGTTCACAGCTTGTGTTGGGAGTATCGTCCTGGAGATTTTCTAGGGGTTGCTGCTTGTTTGGACTTAGTTGCTTTAAACATTATCAAGGACCCACAGGGTAGCATATAAGCACTTTCTTCATGTATTATAAATTGCAAAAAATTAATATGCCTACTCCAATCACACACCTTGCTGTCCTAATATTTCTCTTTAAAACTAGAGTTGCCAGAAGGAAGGTGTAGAATCATTGCGGGGAGGGCAGGACGTAGAATCTCTGGGAACAACTTTGAGATCACCAAAGTGGTGTAATTCAGGAATATCTCCAATGAAGTCAATGAGGTTACAACAGTCTAAAACCAGTGAGAGATCAGAATCCGGCCCAATACCTTAAACAAGGACCACAATGCAAAAATGTTTGCAAATCATTTCAGTAGTGAAGGGGGGCTTCAGTTTAAAATCCTACAATATTTAAAAGGAGTGATTCACCTCTGTAAAGTTTAATCCATCTGATAGAATTCTGTAGGAGGAGTAGATAGTACAATATTGTAATGATTGCACTAGCATTGTCTTGTGTCAGGTGAACCTCTGGCATTTGTAGAATATATAGATTCCACTATGTCACCCAGGTGCACCTTTCCCAGTTGGATAACAGATGCCTAGTGTAACACTAGGGCTATATCCAAAAGCAGGGGAGTGCTACTTGTCTAGATTGGTTGCTCAGTTCCAGTCATTTTGCATTTATTTGGATGTGTATACTGTAGATTATGCTCTTTCTAGCCATGCCTCCTTGGCAGGGGGGCTCACCCATTTTTGCTCTGTGCTGCTCAAAGTTGTGCATACCAGCAAAAAGCCACCTTCACTTACTTCACAAGTCCCCAGGATCAATTAAACACACCTGATCCATCTCTGTAGAAAAGTACTAGCTTGTACTCCCTTTACACTTGTGTTTGGCAGCCATCTTGGGGACCAAAGCCAAGAGCCTAATATGTCTTAAGTAACATAAATAATTGTAATTACTTACCTGATGCTTATGTAATGAAAAACTCATTGTATCAACAGAGGATTTTGTTTCCGTTGCAATGATATTGAGTTGCCTATTAGAACTGAAAAGATCAGTCTCATCTTTCAATTTCTTCATTTTTTCAGCTTAATTTGGGCCCCTTTGTACATTGATAGCAGAGGTCGTCACAGAATACACTGTATACATTCAAGACGGTTCCTCTATTCTTTGAATGTTTTTTGGTAAGATTTTACTTTTGTTGACTAAGGCCTGACCTACACTTAAAATTTAGGTCAACATAGTTACAGCACTCAAGGATGCTAAAAATACACACTCCTGAGTGCCATATGCTGACCTAGCCCCCAGTGTAGACAGAGGTAGGTGAACAGAAGAACAGAAGTTATCCCACAATAGTCCCTGAAGCGTAGACATGATTTTAGCACACTTTATTCTGTCACTCTTATACCATGAGATTTTTTTAAAACTTCATCCCTACTAGGTCAACAGCCTGGGATAACATATGCAAATTGAACACATTAACAGTGATATGAAATATGTTAAGCATTGCCATTTATGTGCAAAATGCATCAAATATTAATGCAAAAAAACTATAAATAGAATGAATGAATAAATAGTAAAATATGACCATAGAAAATGAAGCATAGAAACAAGCATAGAAAACGAAGATCCTTAACTGTCTATTTATTAAGCTAATAAAGAAAGCACATCCTTAACTGGGCAGGAAATGTAAGAGAAAATCATTGTGCTCAGGAGTGATGCTGATAGCCGTTTAAATCATCTCCCTGGTGTTCCAAGATGACATATGCTGGTGAATGGGAAACTGGAAATTAATGTCAGAGGAATTTCAGCTATCGTGCTGGTTGGAAGCTGGTCACAGACATTCAAGAGATAAGCCCACTGATTTAGTGTGTATGATGAAGCTTATCACAGATCACTTGGGCATTAAACAAAATAATTGGCAAAACTGTGAATCAAGGCATAATTCTCTTATACCACTTAAAGCAAGGATTTTGAGGGTCTCAGAAATAAGTGCCTCTGTTTGCAGGCACAGCATGGGATATCACTACTATATAAGGCTCATGATAGACAAATATTGTCCATAGGAACATCTTCACTGGAAATGCAAGTATATCATAGATGGAAATTGTATTGATAAGAGAAGAAAGAACGTTTTACCCGTACTATTAAATATAACAAAGTGGTTCAGTCAATGACAGCAATGGGTTTTCAGTTGCTTTAATTCTCATATTGCATGAATAAATATTCTATTATCATTGTAAGTCCCTGGCAATGAGACATCCACCAAAGCCCGTATATCCATATGTAATTTGGCATAACTGGCAGGCTTTTCTAAAACTGAATAACTGAATAATAATTAAGGTCTTTAATGATGATTAGAACCATTACAAAAAGTGAAAAATTAGTAATACAGTTTCTCATCTTCAGATTGCTTATGAGAGGAACATTTCTGTAGAAATGATGCATAATTATTACTCAAGGAGAGAGTATCAAAGCTAAATTAGTTGAATTTTCATTTTAAAAAAAATGTTTTCATTATGATTGAGCAAATTGCAATATTTGAGCATAATAGTTAATGTCTCCCTTTTTTGCAAATGATTCATTTTACATTTCCTTAGTCAATTGTTTTAAGTTCTTCTATTTGTATAGTGCAAGAACTATTTACACCATCACATTCAGATCCTTTCAGGAATCAGACATATGCTCTGCATGTTAATTTTGTTCTGATGACTGCTGACTTCAGTGAAGCAATTCTTACAATTTTTTTTATTTCAGATGTCATTATTTATCTGCCTCTAAACAGAAAATGCACCTACCACTTTGAAATATACATTGCTAACCTTTATAAATCTTAATCATTAGCTAGCAGAGTGTTACTTTACATCTGCTTGTCCTTTCAACAAAGAAAGTGAAAGCACTGTTTGAATGGCAGATTTATCTCTCTCACAAATAGAGAGATCATCACTTTTTGGTGACGCACACTGCAAGAGCACAATAATAAGTCACTAAAAGTTAATTTCACTAATAACCAAGTGTCTTGGGGTATATATACCCTACACTGGCCCAGCAACTAAAGGGTTAATACAGGCACTCCCAGCCACTGCTGACTGGAAGCCTCACAACAGCTGGCCCGATAAAAGGGTTGGGAAACAGTGGGGTGATGTGGTTAGAAGAGTAGCGAGCAGGCTGGAGAAAGGAGCTCCAGCCAGCACGCTAGTAAAAAGCTTCCCAAAGATGACTGACTGACAGGCTGGAAAGCCTGTAGAGACCCAGGGGAAGGTGGGAAGAAGCTCAGGGCACTGTGAGAGTTGAAGAACCCTGATTCTACTTATCTAGCTCTAGGGCCTGAGCTGGGACCCAGTGGAGTGGGTGAGCCTGGGTTCCCCTATCAAACCCTTGATGGACTGGGAAGTAAAGAAAAGCTTTTCAGACTCCTGGGCACCAGGCACAGACTGACAGTCCTGCTGGGCTATATGAGCCCAGAGCTGTGCCACGCTTGGCCAGAGGGGGTGCTGTTGCACTGATGCCCTGCCTCACACCAAGTTGTGCAATTACAGTTGACTCAGGATGTTCCAGATGTGGTCTGCTTTCCTTATACTTGCTTATGTACGAGATATAAGATTTGTGACACTGCAGAAGTAACAAGTGATATATGTATTAGATGACCACTCACCTTCTCTAATTGGAAAAAAAACCTGATACTCAGTGGTATTAATGGTATAAACTAAATTCCGCTAAAAGGTACTTCTAACCACCACTGGGCCAAATCCAGCAGCCCTGGCTCAGTCCTAATAAATTATAATACTTGTCTCTTAATGAGCCTGATCCAAAGAGCATTCATTCAACCTACAGGGAGTTTTGCCTTTGCAACAACTACAGAGTTTGGTACAGAGGTATTAAAATAACTGACCTTCACTAGGGAGGAGATCTGTATTTGTATTACTGTGACGGAATTTGGTAGATAAAAATCTTTGTAGAATGTAAAAGAAAATAGACCTTTTCATGGATGTTTGGAAACACCCCAAGGAATTGAACAGAAAATTATATTCCTGCAATCAAATTCTATAGGCTCTTTGGTCACACTTTAAATTAAGGTTCCATTTATGAATAGTTTATAAAGGTTAAAAATTATTAATATAAGTCTTATTAAATGGCTAACTTGTTAGAGACCTTATTAAGTTGCTTATAACCATGGCTTATAGCTATCAACACCACAAACTACTTATGTCTCTAATGTGCTTATAACTTATATTATTCACTTGTTAACCATTTATATATGAAGCCTTCATATAAAGTGTTACCCGATATTTAAAAAAAGCTACAGAGACAATATCATTCTCTAGTATGTTCTGTAGGTCTTCAGAATATTTTTTTCTAAAATCCTTTTTGTTTCATCACTAATTAATGTAATATGTTGTTTTTCCATAAGTTATTGGTGTTCTCTTTAAGATTAAATCGAGCTCACTTACTAATGCAAGGAGTCTCACAGAAGTCAGTGAAACTACTCATGTGAGTAAGGCAAATGGGATATAGGGCCAGATTTTTAAAAGGTCTTTAGGCACCGAACTCCCATTGATTTCACTGGGAGTTAGGTACCTAAATATGTTTTAAAATCTGGCCCTCGATACCCATATTTCATTGCAGAGAGACTGGTTGTTTGGGTTTATAAAAGAAGCATACATAATACTGCAGTGGAAAACATGCAGATTCAGCCAATGTTGTTTATGTACAAAGCAAACTCTTCCACCATTCCCTAGTTTACTGCTGGGCTCCCCCCGCCCTCCCCCCTCTCCCCACACACACTAAAAAAAAAAAAAACAAGCATAGAAAACGCTTATTTATGGTTTTATCGTCTGAGGATCTGATTCTTCTGTCACCAAGCTGTGAAAAATTTTAAGGAAAAATCTACACAGAAGGGAGGAGCTATCTTGAGAGCCTCCAGGTGGTGCAGGTTGCTATGCAACCACTTCCCTTGCCTGTACATGTCTGGAACAGCTGCTCCAGGTACAGCCAGTGCAGATCAGCTTATGAAATTGGGAAATTAGATCAAGGGGAAAGAGCAGTCAAAAATGTAATGAGACCACACACCAAAGTATAGGTAATATTACTGGGTACCAACACAAATCCAGCACAGACCCTGGCATCGGGGTTACAGTGGCAGAAGTGGGTATTCACCCACGAAAGCTTATGCTCCAATACGTCTGTTAGTCTATAAGGTGCCAAAGGACTCTTTGCCACTTTTACAGATACAGACTAACACGGCTACCTCTGATAATAGAAATTCCAGGGAGACCCATGCTGTCTGAAAATTGACCACTGCTGTCTAGAAAGTGGGGGATGGCTAGAATGACCAGGAGATGCATCTGCATTGCAGCTCTCCCAGTGGGGCTCCATGGGGAATTATAGCTGCTTCCTTTTGGCAGAACCCCCAAGAAAAGGCACTGGCAGCAACATTGCCTTCCCTTTCCCTGGAACAAGTCACTCGTGAGGCACAGTGGCTCAGAGATGTGCCACTGGCATCTCCTTGCACAAGCAGAGGTAAATTTGACCCTGCGTTAATAATGGTATGCATTAACCCTCGATGCACAGTGTTACCGCTACTATTCTGCAGTCCAACCCATGCTAACAACACTTCTCTAACTACTACCTGTAGGCCACAATAATAGCTAAATCAATACCTTTAGGAGATTTGGTGCACCAAGCAGCCTAGTCTCCCATTTTAGTTAATCTCTTCCTTGCCTTGATGGGTCATTCAAGAAAGGTTCTTAGATACAGTAAAGTGTGCACTGGCATGCTAGCCTTATGCTGGCTCAGTTGGATCATAAAATCCAATAAACTCATTGTGGTGGATAGTTAACTGAACATACAGTATAGTCTAGTCATCTGCTTATGAAACCTGCTATGTTACTTCTGAAAAGAAACACTACAGGATTTCTCTCTATAAAGACTCCCCAAGGTTCGGGGTGGGGGGGGCAGAGATATGGTAGAGTGGGAGCCAAAAGGAATAAATTCAGACATGCTTCAAGAACGATTAATTTGAGAGAATCGACCAAGAAACCAGCATAGCAAGGTGCCAGCGTAAGGAGAAAAAAAGATGAACTACCTTAAGTAAGGAACACTGTTCCAATAAGGAAAAGTCTCAGCAATTGATAGGCATGAAGCCAATAGGTTTCTGTGGAAACGACTCTAAAAACCAAAGGAGATTTTATAGAAATTACTCTGAGGCACTGTATAATTTATTAGGGGATTATCTCCTTTCTATAGTTCATTGGGGGTGGAAGGTCTTAATATTCTTTATAATTCTATAACAGGGTGATACATTTTCCATTAAATTCCTCAGATGGTTAAAAAGGTTATCACTTTCTACAAAATTCTACAGGATGTTTCCTCAAAGAAGGTCTTGGATGACCAAATTTTACATCCTTTCTGAAACCCAGATGGCCACAAAACTATCTACTTTCTCACTTCTGTCCTTTTAAAATATTTGGGTGAAACCCTGTTACTAAAGTCAATGGGAGTTTTGCCATTGACTTCAATAGGACCAAGATTTCACCCTTGGTGCTAAGGGAAGCCTTCATAGAGTATTAGCTCCGTATTTCCAGGAATTGTTTTTTGTCTCAATCTAAGCCATGTACAGAAAGGCCATCACTAAGATGCACACCACATGAACATCTATAATAAATGAACAAACCTCTGTGTTTCTTGAATCTTTTAGTTCATAAAGAGCATGGTGAAAAACACCCCAGGCAGAGGAAAGAGCTTGAGCTTGTTTGAGAAATAATCAATGGTAAAAAGGTAATATTTCAGCTATATATAGTCTGTTAAACAAAATAAATGGTACTTATACATAGAATACTGGTAATGTTGTGGGAGGAAAAAAATCATGGCAGAGAACTAAGTAGTAGAGGAGAATGTATGGCCAGGATAAGAAATCACTGACTTGCTTTACACAACAGAATGGGGTTTGTCCAGTACTGCATCTCCAGAGCCCTGCAGTGTCTCTGATACTGGAACAGACTTTCAGCCAGTTCTCAAAAGTAAAAAATAGAGAGTCCAGAATCTGTCACAGCTGCACTTTCTCCATTACGAGTAAAAAGCAATGAAACTATATGAAATTTGGCTTTGAACCCAGATTTGAATAAGGCTATTGCAGACTAGACTAATGCTGATATATTCTTTGGTTTCCACAGAAGTATTCTAAGTTTTCATGGCTGCAGCAAGAACCCACAATCCTCTGTTCCCTGCCAGACTTCCTCCTCTAAAAAGGGCTGATTCACAGCAATAGGAGACTGTGCACACTCAAGCATGCATGACCTAAAAATGGTAAAAGGGCTTCAGGATAGTATTGCCATATTTCCATGCACTATCAGAAATACTCATTTAGAGGATGCATGCAATGTGTATTTAGATGGTGAAACTATTCAGAATAATACATCAGCATGAATTTCATAAGCATTTTGATATTAAAAGATAGCAAAGCACTGGTAAATGTGTAATAATAGGCTCATCTGATATCTAATTTGGTCGGACAGCCATGGTATCCCATATTAAATTTGGTAAGAGTTTCAATGGAATAAATGAGAAGGGGAAGGGGAGACAGACTCACTAAATAATCCACTTCTAATGGCCACAAAATTAATGCTTCTTAATCAGAATAAAACTCCATGTTTAACAATCCCCATTATGCCTCAACAAAATCATCATGAAAATCTCTCACTCTAAAGTGAAACACAGACAGGATTAAGGTAGGAGACGAATTGTAAGTGTGATTTTGATCTCACACCACTGTAAAGCAGGAACTCCATTTAAGTCAAATGAATTATTATATCAGTGTAAAGGCAGTCTGAGTGAGTTCAGCATCAGGCCTTATGTGAATTCATGCCAAATTTCAAAGTTCAGACATTTCTGAGTTACTTATCTATATGGGGAAAATGTGTGAATTATGTTTTAAAGTGAGAAAATCAAAATCTCTCAGCCTTGCATAAGCGAAGAGGAGCATTTAAAAAAAAGTTGTGAACAAATAAAATGGTGTCAAAATATTGTCATTTGGAACACAGAAACTCAATGGAAAATTTTTGGAAATTTTTAGGCAGGCTAAAAACCAAAAAACTTGATTAATTTAACAATAGCTTGTGAAGCAGACACAATTGCAATGGTCATGATGACCCATCTCTAACAATGTTCTTTTTTGTAAACAAACAAGAATATTACCTGAGGAGTAAAAATGCCCCAAAATAAATATGCTTCTAATTTTACATCCATGGAAATGGAGACTAAGTGTTACCATTTCAGTGTCATGTACATTTGAACTGAAAGGGGAACAACAAACAATTATCCTTGTTTTTCCCATGTATCTAACTATAGAAATATCTGTTGGAAAGAACAATTTGCTGGCTAATCTGACTCAGTGAAATCTCTTGCAGCTAATTAGTGATCACATCTTTCCTTCACAGCACATTATATATCTTGCAATTGTTTCAAACTGACACTGGAAAGTTTTATGTTTCAGTTGACTTTTTCTAGTTATGTATTACCTTGTAAAGTATTATACTTTACATTTAATGTGCTCAAAGCTTATTAAATGCGAAGAACACTTTCATAAGGAGGAGGAGAGTTTTTCAGGAGGTCAATCTACAGTTGTTCTAGCTATGTGCAATTTTACAGGAGTTCTTGTGTAAGAAATGAATATACCCACAGCAAGGTAGGGGCTTGTCCTTTATCGTGTTGTTGACAATCAAATGCAAAAGAGTTATTAATTATTTTTCAGATCATGCTTGTTAGTTGTATTAATTCTCAAAGCATCTGGAATATACTCTGTGATCGCTAAGTGTTGTCGTAACCCATTTGCCATTTCTCTTCTGGTTTTGGAGCATACCGGTCCAAGTCATGTTCTTCCTGAGGGGGTATGGTAGCTGGCAGACAGAAAAAAAATATGCATTGAGTAATTTCAGGGACTCTATGCCTGGCAGCCAAAAGTAATGAAGAAGGAATGTTCCAGCCATTGATTTTCTATTGCATTTTCATTTGATAGAAATATTTGCTATTACCACCAAAAATGCATAGCTTTATTATGCTAGTTAATTCATGTTTACACTGATTTTTCCTAAAATAGAATTTTCACAGTTGCTGTTTCCTCTTCTAGTTCTCTCTCGGAAACAATTCCCAAGAGGTGATGAACACCCACCACTCTTATTATAGGCAACTGGAGTTGCAGGAGCTCTGTCCCCTTTGGGACCATGTACTAATTCACTAGTGATAAACATTAATCTTAAAGGGGCTGGTCCAATTGAAATCAATGGAAATATTGCCATTGACAGCAAAAGGCATTGGGTTAAAACTTTAATAACGTAGACCAAAATAAACACTGGGCATTTTAAATAAATGGTAGACAATTTTTTCAAACCTTAATTTGAATAGAAATATTTTGGGGATTTTTGTTTTATTTGAAATTACTTTTGTGTTTTGTTTTGTTTAATTGAAACATTCCCACATAGTGTCAGAAAGCTAGTGCCTGGTCACCAGAGAGCCAGACTGACTGTAAATAAGAAACTGACCTGTCTCACTGTCCAAACTGAGTGATTTGCACTTACAAAAAATGTGGCTGCCTCCTAACTTAGGGTGATGGTGCCTTGCTTATTAATTAGCTGTGCTGTATACACAGAATTCTTAATACAGAATAATTAATAAGCAAGTGGAAGAACTGAAGCTAGAACTGATAAATCTCCTCCTGACTGCCAGCCAGGCACTCCTTCATACAAGTCAGTGAGGTGGTGGCGGCTGCTGCTGTGTCCCATTGGGGGCAAGCCTCGAACAAGAAAGCTCTAATGAGCATGTGCAAATGGCAATTTGCAGAGGCTTATAACTTAACCAAAGATTGTTGAATTTCCATGGTGGACAGTAAAAGGCATCTTCCTGACTCCAAGGCCATCCCTCTTCCAAAAAAAGTTTCTAGTCCAAACCCAGGAGATGCTAGAATATTTTTAACATTGTCAAAACTATTTTCCCCTAACTTCATACTCTGAAGTGACTAGCATTTTTGGTGAAACTTTCCCCCAAAAAATTTAGCCAGAGTCAGATACCAAGCATGGAAGAGTTCAGCCCAAATCAGTAATAGTTTGGCAAAGTTATAAGCAACTAATAACAGGGACTTACAATGCAAAATGTTACAACATCAATTTTAAGCAATGTATTCCATTGTTTTTTAATCAAATACATGTTTCATTACAACACTGTAGCCACCAATCATCAGCTGCAATTAAGGAGTGCACAGCACAACTCGAGGAGGTTGGTATGGAAAGGTGGCTTTAAGGTTTGGCTGCAAGCTGGGCCCGAGGTCTGCTGACCTTGCTTGGCTGTCATCAATCCAAAGGGGACATTACTGAAATCCAGGGATCACTGAAGCACTGGGAATGCCCACTCATGACCTATTTTCACTGGCCATGTCTCACATGTTGGCACTCAGGATGAGATAGTGTAGGAGACACTATGGTGTATCCACATTACCAGAGGATCCTCCTCGGCTGGGGTGATTCTCCCATGCCCCATTATGCCAGCATAATGCACTGGTCAATGTGTTACATGTCCCCCTCTGTACCAAAATCACAAAGGATGTGACACTATTATAGCCCTACCCAGAGGACTGGGCTCTTTAGCTCAAGCAGTAGAGAAAGCGAGACACTCATGTTTTTAGCTCTGGAAGCCACTAGTTCAATCACTGATGGCAGCCATGATGATGGCCATTGCACCCACACAATGAAAGCAGCCGCAGCACAGCATGGGGAGGAGGTGACCAGCCCTCTGTGGAGAAAGAAGTGGTTCAGGACTATTTAGAAAAGTTGGACGAGCACAAGTCCATGGGGCCAGATGCGCTGCATCCCAGAGTGCTAAAGGATGTGATTGCAGAACCATTGGCCGTTATCTTTGAAAACTCATGGCGATCGGGAGAAGTCCCGGACGACTGGAAAATGGCTAATGTAGTGCCCATCTTTAAAAAAGGGAAGGAGGAGGATCCTGGGAACTACAGGCCAGTCAGCCTCACCTCAGTCCCCGGAAAAATCATGGAGCAGGTCCTCAAGGAATCAATTCTGAAGCACTTAGAGGAGAGAAAAGTGATCCGAAACAGTCAGCATGGATTCACCAAGGGCAAGTCATGCCTGACTAATCTAATTGCCTTCTATGACGAGATAACTGGCTCTATGGATGAGGGGAAAGCAGTGGACGTATTGTTCCTTGACTTTAGCAAAGCTTTTGACACAGTCTCCCACAGTATTCTTGCCAGCAAGTTAAAAAAGTATGGGCTGGATGAATGGACTATAAGGTGGATAGAAAGTTGGCTAGATTGTCGGGCTCAACGGGTAGTGATCAACGGCTCCATGTCTAGTTAGCAGCCGGTATCAAGTGGAGTGCCCCAAGGATCGGTCCTCAGGCTGGTTTTGTTCAATATCTTCATAAATGATCTGGAGGATGGTGTGGATTGCACCCTCAGCAAGTTTGCAGATGACACTAAACTGGGAGGAGAGGTAGATATGCTGAAGGGTAGGGATAGGATACAGAGGGCCTTAGACAAATTAGAAGATTGGGCCAAAAGAAATCTGATGAGGTTCAACAAGGACAAGTGCAGAGTCCTGCACTTAGGATGGAAGAATCGCATGCACCGCGACAGATTAGGGACCGAATGGCTAGGCAGCAGTTCTGCAGAAAAGGACCTAGGGGTTACAGTGGACGAGAAGCTGGATATGAGTCAACAGTGTGCCCTTGTTGCCAAGAAGGCCAATGGCATTTTGGGATGTATAAGTAGGGGCATTACCAGCAGATCGAGGGACGTGATCGTTCCCATCTATTCGACATTGGTGAGGCCTCATCTGGAGTACTGTGTCCAGTTTTGGGCCCCACACTACAAGAAGGATGTGGAAAAATTGGAAAACGTCCAACGGAGGGCAACAAAAATGATTAGGGGACTGGAACACATGACTTCTGAGGAGAGGCTGAGGGAACTGGGATTGTTTAGTCTGCGGAAGAGAAGAATGAGGGGGAATTTGATAGCTGCTTTCAACTACTTGAAAGGGGGTTCCAAAGAGGATGGATCTAGACTGTTCTCAGTGGTAGCAGATGACAGAACAAGGAGTAATGGTCTCAAGTTGCAGTGAGGGAAGTTTCGGTTGGATATTAGGAAAAAAATTTTCACTAGGAGGGTGGTGAAACACTGGAATGTGTTACCTTGGGAGGTGGTGGAATCTCCTTCCTTAGAAGTTATTAAGGTCAGGCTTGACAAAGCCCTGGCTGGGATGATTTAGTTGGGGATTGGTCCTGCTTTGAGCAGAGGGTTGGACTAGATGACCTCCTGAGGTCCCTTCCAACCCTGATATTCTATGATTCTATGATTAAGACACTAGCCTGAGTTGAACTGAAAAGCTACCTGGCATGAGAACAGTCTATCACGTATCAAGTAATTCCGGCCTCTCTTAACATTGCTAAGTAAACTAATAGGTGATATTTTTTAAATCTGTTTTTAGCAAGAAATAGACCTGTAGGACATGCACACTAAAGTGTCCTTATCATTGTTTCAAAATTAAATAAATATGGACCATTACATGGTGCCTGGAATTGATATGGATTTAACGGTAATATTTTAATGTATTTAACAGCCAGTATGCCAGGGAGCAACCTGTCTTTAACAGTAATTGTGGCTCAGACTAACCACCTGAGACAAGAGCTTTGCTGCTACAGAGCTCTCAAAGCACTTCCAGGATTGTTGTCTTTGGTTACGAGAGAGTTGATCAATCGGCTCTGGCAGGAGATAAGGTAGTTTTAATTTGTTTTGGAATTGTACTGTTTGATACTTGGTTCTGCCTGCTTCTGAGGTGTATAGGCCATCTATCATTGAGGTTTAATTTATGATCAATTATGGCTGCAACATTGATTGTGTAGGAAGGGGATTCCATATGCGTCCCAGTTTGTCAGCTAATCTTATAAAATAATATTCAGCATGTTCCCTGCCTTTTTTCCCCAGCCGTAATTCCAGCTCTTGCTGTTTGGGGGACCAACCTATTCTATTTTTAGCAAACAAGGTCAGTAAGCTTTGTGGGCTTTTTACATTACTCTCTTGTAAATTCATTTGGCTATGATTTTGCCTTCAAGTGCCTGTCATGTTGGCAAAAACCTTGACTTTGGAGGCTGGGAGTGAAAATTTTGTGAGTGTGAGGATTATATCTGTGTTATGGTTGGTTTCCTTATACAGTTTGAAGTCAGGGCTCCTCATGCTCCTACCATCAGAGTAGTGACTTAGTGAACCCATAAAGACTAATGGACCCATGTTGTTGGTAGAAAAACTACTGTACTAACTATTACATCTGTCAACGGGATACAATGACTCCTTGTGTCCTCGATCGCCACAGGATTCTTTAGCATGCTCTCCTGGGCCCTGACTCTGCTCATATTGAAATCAATGACATAATAGGGATCAGATCCATAATAAGTTATTGGCATGAGTCAAACTAGTATATAGACTACCAGTGACAAATGAAATATATATGACAAAGAACAGAGAACCCTTGGTAGTCATCCTATTACAGTGCAGAGAGATTTCAGAATAAAGAGCTTTGTAGGGGCTGGTGAAGAGATTTTCTTGCAGTGCTTATTTGCATTCATGCAATCTCATCCAGCAAAAGTGCTCTAGGCGGTAGCAGGTAAAAGTGGTCATCACTTGAAAAAAGTTGAATATTTTTTGCTCTGAGGATTTTGCTATGCCCCAGCCTATTGGGAGGCACTAATATCCATGAGATTTCATTGTGGATTTCAGAATATTCAAGCATTTGTAGAGCCTTAATCCTCTTTCCCTTTGTCGGATGACACATTCTATTTTCCTAATCAAAGGATACCATGGAAACTCCATGAATTGTCCTGCAGATTTTCCCTTTTGACTTTATCCCTCTTGAGGTTTTTCAGCAAATCTGGCCCAGAATCTATTAATGGGACACTGGAAATTGTACAATGCAGCACACCATTAAACTCAATATTCAGTGTGTGCAAGCCTGCCCTTTTTATGCACCTGGGGTCCATACAGGACAAAAAGCATGTCGCAAAACAGGAAGTATCTGCATTTCAAACAAGTACCTTGTTCTTACCCCTGTTAAAGAATTGTATAAAGTTGAAGTCTGTATAAATTAAAATGCCTAATGCTATTCCTGATTTACAAGCTAACAGTTGTTTGAAATCTATATAAGATATGAAGATACAGAAAACCTCTGAAGGAAACATTAACAGTATTGTTATTATGTGTAAGAGTTATTAGTTACATGTTTGGTTAGGGTATTTTTTTTTACAAAAGTATCATTTCGAAACTATTTAACATAATAAAAGAAGGAACATCTAGACTACCAAATCTGTTGCAAAAAGGAAGGGGGGACTGGGTATCTATACTCAACGGATGGTATCTGAGCTACCAATGTCAACATTTTCCTCACATTTCAAATGGTAGAATGGCACGCTGAGCTACTCCTAAAAAGTTTGCAGGAAGGGGTCAATTCTATCCCATATGCTTCATAAAACTGGTCTTTAGTTCTTCTCATTTGGTTCTTATCACTTTGAAAACAGATTTCATACCTCAGAATATTACAAGGAATAATAAACCATCAGTCAATGTTAGGGAGTTATTGTCATTTGTCAAACTTTCCAGAATCATCAGTCATACAATAGACAGTTAAATCATAATATTTTACACTGAAGCCACATTATTGCTGATCCTCTCCCAAAGCAAGCAAGCCAAACTCAGGAGTTGGATGCAGTTCCAATCTTTCAGTCATATACGTCTTAAATAAAACTACTCTTCTGTTTTGCCCTATTATTCAATAAAATGTTCCCAACTCTATACTTTTCATAAACAAGTTAAATGTCATTTAAACAATAGAGTCTGAACGAGGAACAGCGAGTGGCAAATACAAGAGCTTGAGTCTTATGTTAATGAAACTAGTATTACTTATTTGTATTCCATTATCACTCAAACACCGCAATCCAGATTGAGACCACATCGTGTTAGATGCAAACATATAGGATGATGTGGCCCCTGCCCCAAATAATTTTCAGTCTAATCTGAGACAAGACATAATGAGCAAGCGTAACAAAAAATAGGAGAGAGGAAGGACAACAAAGGAAACAGTAATATTCACATGGGTTTACAGTGGTTCCAAGGTGTAAGTCTACAAACTATGGGAGGTCTCAGAGGTCCCCATATGGGATTGTAGCCCAGTAGATCAGCATAGCTCATTGACTAACAGCTCTGCCCCTGACTTCCCGCATGCTCCAATGGAGAGAGGATGACCTCATGGTACACATGGAGCTGCGGAGACCCACCGAAAGTCAGCTCTTCTTTCTGGATTCCTCTGCATATCAAAAAAGCATTTTGAACAATTTGTGCATTTGCAGGGGCTGCAAGGGTAGGCCCTTTGTGGGTAACAGTCTGTTAGTATAGATTCTGTATTGTTAAAAGAGGCATCTCCAAAGATACTTTGCTGTAACACTACAGTACAAACTCATTCCATCACTGAACATTTTTCAAATGTCATTCAGGACACACCTGTTACAAAACCAACTACGATCCTATACACAAGCACAGCTGCATGAGCTTGAATTGCTAAAGACAAAGTACTCAGTATCTCTTTGGGGATGATGACAAGTCAGAGATTCAATTCAAGGCATAAATAATGAGAAAAGATAAGATGACGGAAGAACATCATGAACCATAAGCCTAAGAGCCGACATTGTAGTTGATAACTGTTACTTAAATATGGCTTGCAATTGTATTGGGAATGGTGTAGTTATACTTAAGAGGATACAAGGGCTTTTCTAACTTGTAGACAAGGGGTTAAATTTACCCCAGTGCAGAGAGCCTGCACAAATCCTTATGCACTACAGAAGAACCATATTAAGGAACTAAGTGGGACTTAAGTGCTACATAAGGTGTGGTGTTGGCATTTTACAAAGGGGTTAATATCACTCTGGGGCAAAATTCACCAAAGGTATATATTTGTCTATCTACCCTCTGAACATGTGTGCGAAGCATACAGTATACAAACACACCTCAAGAAACAGAAGTGGGAGAGAAGGGCAAACTCCACTTAATATATACAACACTCATGTAGGAAATCCCCTTAAGGATTTTGCATTGAAAATTACTAGGTAAGCATGTCTGAGAATGTGAATTTGAAGAGCCACACTGGAAGTGAAACTGCATGTTTCATGAGAGGCACTAATTTCTCATCTTTCTTCCTCTTGCCCTTCATTTTTCTGATGTGTTAGCTAAATAATGAAAATCCATTCCGGACTCTCTCATTTATTGCTGGGGAAAGAGTGGGAGTGTTAACTAGTTGAAGATGAGTAATTTTTCCACTGATGGATGGTATAAAAAGGTAGCAATGTTTCACCTCCACCGTCAATTCATACTGACATAAAAATTTCCCAGTTTCAAAGAGCTGCATAGAATTTAGCCATTCAGGTTGAATTAACTCATATTAAGAATAATAGTGATTCAGTAGCTAAACCCAGGAATTTCTTTGAAAATTTAGGGCATATTGTTTTACGGAAAATCATTTATTTTACATGGTTTTATAGTTTGATCTTTGCATACCCATAGGTATGACAGTTGGTACACTGTGTAAATTAAGTAAAGCAATAACCAACATTGATGTCATGGTCCTTTCTCTGTGGCAATATCTGACACCACCACAACGGCAGCTGGTTTCCAGATAAAGTAAACCTATAGCATGAATAACTAAAAATATATGGAACTATGTTAAAGAAAGAAAACAATCCAAAGCAAGCATCAATCCATCAAACACCTCTAAAAAAAGAAGTCTGTATTTAAAAAAAAGGACAAATTAGTAAAAAGCAGCACAAGGAAAGACAAGAGGAAGTCTATGGAGAGCATCGCCAAAGAAGCTGAAGCAGCTGCTGAAAGAGGTAATAGTGACAAACTTTACCAACAAAGTTGCAACTGCTACTGCTGAGCTTGCACCCATTAAAGATAAACAAAGGAAAGACCTTAATAACAGAAAAAGCAAAGAGCAACGGGCAGGGCACTTTCAAGAGATGCTGCACAGACCACCATCAGAAGAAACTATTTGACTTTGACAAAGGATTAGATATTGTAACATTTCACATCAAAAAACAAAAATGAAAATAAAATCAAAGTATCACCTTAAGTAGAAGAAAGGAAGTGATTGAGGTAAAGGGAAGAGCATCCTGAAGACTGTATGTAGACCAGATTTTCCCCTAAGAATAATCATCAAAGAGAGCATTGAAAGGCAAAAACCATTCATCATAAACTTCATAGATTTTTAAGAAAACATTTGAAAGCCTTTGTTGCATTCACTCTTGAAATTCCAGTGTCATGGTTAGTCAACAAAAATAATTATCAAGGCTTTATATCAGAGGTGCAGCTTGCACCAGTAATATAAACTCAGACTTGAGTGAATAGTTCAATGTAGACAACATCTACATTGCATTCTCTCACCTCTGATGTTTGGCATTACCATTGACTTCATTATGAGGAAGTGTAGATGAATACAACACAGGCACTGCATAGCTTAATAACAGTACACTGGATGACTTAGACTTTGCTGATGACATAGCTGTAAATGTCAGTTCAACCAACATGCAAGTGAAGACGGAAAGACTGTCCAGCCTTGCAAAAGAGATGAGATTATTAATCAGTTATTAAAAAAACAAATCTAATGAGAATCCCAGCAACTCCCAATTCAAGCATTATTTTAGAAGGCAAAGGAATACGAGAAGTGAATCAATTCACATGCCTGGCAGTAATGTGCAAATCAATGGACATATCCCGAAGGAAAAAATGTCATGAATTGGCAAAGCAACAGTTGCATTCAAAAACTTAAACAAGATTTGGACATCTAAAATCTACAACTTGAAGACCAAAGTATGAATATTCAACTCAAAGTTATTTCCACCTCAACATCTGGATATGAAAGCTAGAAGTCCACCAAAGGTACAGATGTTTAAATGCCTTAGAAAGCAAATGCTTCAGAAAAATATTAGGTATTACACTGAATTAATTTATAAAAAGGCTAAGATTCATCAGAAACTTCAACAATCCGTTCTCTTCAAAGTTATCTGGGACATGGTCTAAGGATGAAGCTATGGCAAGCGTGCGATTAGGCAGCTGCAGGAACATGCAAAAAGGGCCAACCAAAAGAGTCCCCCTGTTAAACAGTACTCAGAGAGGGAAAACTTCTGGGACTTAACAGAGAGAACATGCAAAGATTGGCCCAGGATTGACAAGGATGATGGGGTCTTCTTTGTGCCCCATGCAAACTTTGACGGCATGGGAAAGATTCAGATTCAGAATTATCAACTTTGGAATTTGAATTACCCTTGCAATAGTTACAATGGCATCTCTATGACCAGAATCTCAATTTTATGTCACATCTAAAGATACTTCCAGAAGCACAGGTGCCCATGACACTATTTCCTTCTGCTGAATCATCAGCACACTTTCTGCAGCCCCTAAAGTGCCATTTTGCTTGTCTCCAATGCAACAAATGACCCAGCTCACTGCTGGTTAACTGTGAAGCTGAGCAGGATCACTACTCAAGGTGGCATGGTGACAAACTCTCCAAAGGTTTCAGAGTAACAGCCGTGTTAGTCTGTATTCGCAAAAAGAAAAGGAGTACTTGTGGCACCTTAGAGACTAACCAATTTATTTGATCATGAGCTTTCGTGAGCTACAGCTCACTTCATCGGATGCATACCGTGGAAACTGCAATATACACACAGAGACCATGAAACAATACCTCCTCCCACCCCACTGTCCTGCTGGTAATAGCTTATCTAAAGCGATCATCAATTTGGGCCATTTCCAGCACAAATCCAGATTTTCTCACCCTCCGCCCCCCCCCCACACACAAACTCTCTCTCCTGCTGGTAACAGCCCATCCAAAGTGACCACTCTCTTCATAATGTGCATGATAATCAAGGTGGGCCATTTCCAGCACAAATCCAGGTTCTCTCACTCCCTCATCCCCCTCCAAAAACCACACACACAAACTCACTCTCCTGCTGGTAATAGCTTATCCAAAGTGACCACTCTCCCTACAATGTGCATGATAATCAAGGTGGGCCATTTCCAGCACAAATCCAGGTTTTCTCACCCCCCCACCCCCATACACACACAAACTCACTCTCCTGCTGGCAATAGCTCATCCAAACTGACCACTCTCCAAGTTTAAATCCAAGTTTAATCAGAACGTCTGGGGGGGGGAGGGGTTTGAAAAAAAAAAGGGGAAATAGGCTACCTTGCATAATGACTTAGCCACTCCCAGTCTCTATTTAAGCCTAAATTAATAGTATCCAATTTGCAAATGAATTCCAATTCAGCAGTTTCTCGCTGGAGTCTGGATTTGAAGTTTTTTTGTTGTAAGATAGCGACCTTCATGTCTGTGATTGCGTGACCAGAGAGATTGAAGTGTTCTCCGACTGGTTTATGAATGTTATAATTCTTGACATCTGATTTGTGTCCATTTATTCTTTTACGTAGAGACTGTCCAGTTTGACCAATGTACATGGCAGAGGGGCATTGCTGGCACATGATGGCATATATCACATTGGTGGATGTGCAGGTGAATGAGCCTCTGATAGTGTGGCTGATGTTATTAGGCCCTGTGATGGTGTCCCCTGAATACATATGTGGGCACAGTTGGCAACGGGCTTTGTTGCAAGGATAGGTTCCTGGGTTAGTGGTTCTGTTGTGTGGTATGTGGTTGTTGGTGAGTATTTGCTTCAGGTTGCGGGGCTGTCTGTAGGCAAGGACTGGCCTGTCTCCCAAGATTTGTGAGAGTGTTGGGTCATCCCTCAGGATAGGTTGTAGATCCTTAATAATGCGTTGGAGGGGTTTTAGTTGGGGGCTGAAGGTGACGGCTAGTGGCGTTCTGTTATTTTCTTTGTTAGGCCTGTCCTGTAGTAGGTGACTTCTGGGAACTCTTCTGGCTCTATCAATTTGTTTCTTCACTTCCGCAGGTGGGTATTGTAGTTCTAAGAAAGCTTGACAGAGATCTTGTAGGTGTTTGTCTCTGTCTGAGGGGTTGGAGCAAATGCGGTTGTATCGCAGAGCTTGGCTGTAGACAATGGATTGTGTGGTGTGGTCAGGTCAGGGTGAAAGCTGGAGGCATGTAGGTAGGAATAGCGGTCAGTAGGTTTCTGGTATAGGGTGGTGTTTATGTGACCATTGTTTATTAGCACTGTAGTGTCCAGGAAGTGGATCTCTTGTGTGGACTGGACCAGGCTGAGGTTGATGGTGGGATGGAAATTGTTGAAATCATGGTGGAATTCCTCAAGGGCTTCTTTTCCATGGGTCCAGATGATGAAGAAGTCATCAATATAGCGCAAGTAGAGTAGGGGCTTTAGGGGACAAGAGCTGAGGAAGAGTTCTAAATCAGCCATAAAAATGTTGGCATACTGTGGGGCCATGCAGGTACCCATAGCAGTGCCGCTGATCTGAAGATATACATTGTCCCCAAAAGTAAAACAGTTATGGGTAAGGACAAAGTCACAAAGTTCAGCCACCAGGTTAGCTGTGACATTATCGGGGATAGTGTTCTTGACGGCTTGTAGTCCATCTTTGTGTGGAATGTTGGTGTAGAGGGCTTCTACATCCATAGTGGCCAGAATGGTGTTATCAGGAAGATCACCGATGGATTGAAGTTTCCTCAAGAAGTCAGTGGTGTCTCGAAGGTAGCTGGGAGTGCTGGTAGCGTAGGGCCTGAGGAGGGAGTCTACATAGCCAGACAATCCTGCTGTCAGGGTGCCAATGCCTGAGATGATGGGGCGCCCAGGATTTCCAGGTTTATGGATCTTGGGTAGTAGATAGAATATCCCAGGTCAGGGTTCGAGTATTTCTAATCAAGCAAAGAACCAATAGTGATAAACTGTGAATGAAGTAAATAACCTGACAGCTCACAAACGAAGCAGAATTATGTACCATTCTTAACCCTCTAGACTTCCGAATGGGAAGCTGCATATTTAAATTCATGTACCTTCTTCCGGAATCTCTCTTAACATTCAACCACCTGGCTTGGCAATCTTGACAATTTAATACAAGCCCTCCTTTGCACTCAAACAGCTGAAGCAGCGCCTTTCTGTCATGTGTAAAAGACTATCGTTCTGGAAGTATAAGAGCCATTAAGCAGGTCAAACCCACATTCACTTTGTTTCTTATAAGGAGAAACTTCACCAACAATTACAACTCCAAACATGATTGATAGTTTTCTGTTTAAAAACAGAAAATATTGCCACAACTTCTCTGTACAAAAAGCCCCATGATTTTGCCTCCCTGAAGAGTGGTTAGGATTCAGTATTAGTGTACCTGTCAAAATATTCTTCATGTTAATCTGATATTAAAGATAAATAAAAGATGGATTATATTTATAAATGCTAAATGTATGTGGTATCATTTTTCATAGAAAATATATCTGTAGATTAATTATCTCAGGGCTGGTTCAGTTGTACTTTGAGGGACACAGATATGCAGTGTGTGAAGATGAATTAACCCATTGTCTCTGTCCAGTACTGGGTCACTGGATTCAACCAAACTCAGACTAAGCAATTTTATTGGGGCAATCATCTTTTATATCAATGCAGCAAATTATTTAACAGCAAATTATTTAACCGCAATGGTTTCCTAGAATTAATATAAAACAATACTTAATAGGGACAAGATATAGGATCTTAGTCCATATTTAGGATGCTCAGTAAGTGCTGTGATTTTCAAAAACACTGAGTACTTGACTTCAAAGGGTGCTGCTGGGTGCTCAGCACTTTTGCAAATCACACTACTTACTTAGGAGCCTAACTTCTGGCTTTTAAAAAAATAAATATTACAGATTCATTGGTGTTTGAGGCCAGAAGGGACAGTCATTTAGTTTTGCAGAGCACACAAGTTCACCCAGGGATTCTTGGATCTAACCTAAAAACTTGAGGTTGAACTAGATATTTGTTAAACTAGAGCCCTAGCACATGCAATACCCAGCAATTCCCCATCCAGGTACTAACTAAGCTTGTGATTGTTTAGCTTCTAAGATCTGCTAAGAGTAAAAGCATTCAGTCTGATATGGCCCTCTGTCTTGTCACTTACTATAGGCAAGGACACATTATACTTGCAAATACTTTTACTATGCTCTGCCTGACCCCAGGAACAGGGCAGGTCATTGCACATGTGTAAAGTCAACTTGTGACAATGGAGACTAGAACACAGTACAAAACATCAACTATTAGGTGGTTAATTTAGACATTTTAATTTATGTAGTTTAATTTGTCATTAATGAAACTGTAGCCTTATCAAATTACACTATTTGTAAGATGTTTGTCATCTCACAAGTTCTCAGGATAAAAAAAGTCCTTTTGCAGTTCGTATATAGGGTTATGCTTTGGCACAGCACTTCCTTCCATACCCCTGCCAGACTCTGCAATGGTTGAACAAAGAATATTTCATTCTCTACTATAAACAAAAAAAAAAAAAATCAAAAATAAAGGAGCAGTTGAGGAAAACAAGTTGCTAACCAAAGAGATCACTGTTTGATTATAGACACTCATCTAGAATAGACTGCCTGGGGGAGAAGACATGACTGCATTACAAACTTCCAAATGTAAAACAGCTTGTCGTAACATAAATATGTTTCCCTAAATAGATTGCCAAAGAAGAAAACCACATCTTTTCTTTATTTTGGCATTGTGTCTCATCAAGATGCCTTCTCATGTCGAGTTCACACAATGACACCTCAAAAACAACCTACAAACAGACACGAAGTTTATATTTCTTTTTCCTTTAAAAGAAAATAATGTAAAGAACAGTGTCGCTGTGGCCAGCAAGGCACCTTTCCAGCACACAATTACAATTGAAAAGAGTTACAGCTGCAATCTAGCTGAAGAAATTGTCTTATCTGCTTCACGAATGTACCCTGGGGAGGATTCTTAAATGCGATTTTATATCCCCAGAGAAGTGTAACACAGAGACAATGATGAAAAAGGCATCTGTTTTAGATGTGTATAACTCTAACCGCTAACATGGGCTGTGTGCTCTGTCTGGGGATAGTATGACTTTTTCTCATTAACATTTAATCATGTGCTATTCCATCTTTTATTCAAAGTTTTCAAGTTTAAATGAGACCTCAGTATAGCCCATTACCAGCATTCAGTGAAGGTATTTTTAAATCAGTGTTGAACCAGGTCATGCAATTCATTCAGTTTGTTTAAAAAAAAAAAAAAAAAGGAAAGTCTTCAAGTTCATTTAATTTGTGCCAGCTGAATCTTCCTGAGTTGAGTGAAGCACCATAGACTGTAATTAGGTAAAAAGGACCATCCCAATGACAAACAAGGCCTGGGATAGGACCAGTAAAAAGCAATTTCATCTGAAACTGGCTTGGAAAGTGTTCATCGAAATAATTTTCCTGTTTTTTTTAACAACTCTAGTTTCAAACAACATATATATTTTTAAAAGCAAGTTTACCAGATCACTAAGGAGGGAAAGAGATTTTCTGTCACAGCCAGGTCAAAGGAGGCCTGCGGACATGGGGTGAGATGCTCGGTGTCTGGGTTGAAAAGTCAATGATCACTCCAGGGCCAGGCCAGGTCAAACCCGCAGAGTCAGAGTGCATTACCAAATTAAGAGCATGAGGCGCGAACTGGGGTCAGGCCAGGCTGGGATCTTTCATTATGGCCAGCAATAAGCTGAAGACAGTAAGCCAAGATCAGGGTTGGGAGCTGGAGCAAGGTCAAGAGCCAAGAGTCTGGGATCCAGGTGAATCACAGTGAGGAACAGCAAGCAGGGTCTGAGGATGAAGCACACTGGAGGTCTGCGTTGCTCAAACAACTACCAGAAATGGCTTGCTGGTTTATATGGGGAATGCAAGCCAATCAGGGAAGCAGAGGACTGTTGTTCATGCCCTTAGGGCAGGACTTCCTGCTGGGTTTAGCCTCCCACTATGTATCACTGGCAACCCTTCAAGGCCCCTGCATGGAGATGAGGAACCAGCACCTGCGTCAGACCCTGCAGTCCCCACTTCTAGGCCCAGAGGTCCTTACGTTTTCTCACAGAGCCATCTCCCAGCACCCCAATCCCCCATTGCTAGGTTCTCAAAATATTTCATTCTACAAGACACTAGGAAGGACTCCAGAGAATACCTGGACCACATGGTGAACTGCAAAATGGCCTATCACCCATCAGGTCATTTGGCTCATGCCTATGCCCCTGTCGACATAGTATAGGGAGGAAAATTATTATTGTCATGTATTATCTGTATTGTGCTAGTGCCTAGGAGCCCCAGACATGAAACCCCATTGTGTTAGATTCTGTACAAACACAGAACAAAAAGATGGTCCCTTAACCCAAAGAGCTTACAATCTCTCAGCCCTCTTTGAGCTAGAGCAGGTATTCAAACAATTACCCTTCCCTTGATTCAGCCTCCTCTCAGGTCAGAATTGTTTCAAAGAGCCCAATAGAGGCTGTTTCCAAAGTAACATTCTCCACTCATTCAATTCACGTCACCTTGCACTCCTGATTGGCAAAGTTCTGGAAACAGGGAGAAAAGCAGGAGATAAAAATGGTTTGAAATGTGAATCTACCCAGACCAGTACTACAAAAAGTATGGCTAACGAGGCACAAGGCTTATGTCACAAAGCATTTAATAGTTAGTAAGCCCTTGGTCTGACCAAGCAACAACAAAGCAGGCTGTCACTTTCAGGTCAGTCTGTCCATGTTCCTCGGGATGTCATTCAAAACGCCCAGCCAAATGTAGAGATTGGAGTAATTTATTCTTCCAACAACTAACTCTTGTATCTAGAGAGTCTGGTTACACATACATCTTTCAAACTCCAAGTTTGCCTGAGTCATGTTTCATCTGAGTCCTTAATAGGCATGGAAGAAAGATAAAATCCATGAATTACCCACCTCCAATGTCACATGTATAGTAAGTACTGTAGTCTTAATGACTCTCAATCTACACCTCTGAGGATAAGCATAGACATGTTAGCTAGGCAATCCCATCCCAAGATAATCAGAGTTGCAGGTTCTCAGTGTATCTTCAGAGGGCAGCGTGGGTGCTCAGCACCTCTCAGGATTTGGGCCACGTACATGGTAAACATTGACTGAAAACATTAATACAAAGCTGGAAATCATCTCTCTAGACAGAGCTGCCAGTTTCTATCACATTGTCCCAGGGCACAAATGGAGCGGAAACAGTGACCCAGATGGTAAAAAAATGAAATTGATAAAAAAATTAATAAAAATATGGGGGAAAAGGAGTTTTCTTTCAATATTTGCTATCCAAACACTATATACGCCGAAGGCCCAGTTCTGTAGCTGCTCTGGCTGAGAAACGCCTGTGTAATCAAGCCCCAGTATTGTAGGAATTTGAATATGTAGAGTACCCAAGCAGCACCTGCTTGTTTGCTTATCTTCATTCTTCTCTACTCACAGCTAGCAGAACTGTCACCTGGTAACCACTATTACAAAGAAACTTAACATGAATTTTCACTTCACTCTTTCCCCGCAGTTAAAGTAGTGGATTGGGACTTTGGAAATGTCAGTTCATATCTAAGCCCTGGCACAGACTTCTTCTGTGACCCTTAATCTCTTTGTTCAGTTCCCATCTGTAAAATAGGAATAATATTGCTCCCTTTCTCCCACCCTTTGTCTATTTAGATTGTGAACTTTTGGGGCAGGGACTATCCCTTACTATGTGTCTGTATAGTGCCTAGTACAATGGGACCCTTACTTCAGTTGAGGCATCTAGGTATTAATATAGTACAAATAACAATAATAATAAATAAGGTTCAACCAGATGTCCTTTTTCTGGGATTTTCCACTGTGACACTGATAACAGGAATATGGCAGGTCCATGTATGCAAAATTTAAGGAGATTTTCTTAAAAGGTCAAGAGGCATCATCCTGAAATTCAACTCTTATAGCATCTAAAAATATTGATACAAATCTCTGCATCATTAAAATATTGGTTACCACCATATGTTGTGCCCAACTCCAGGGAATGTAATTAGGTACAGCATATAGGCAAACAAACTGTGGTGAGAATTATTGATTTTGAAATAGAAAGAAACCAGAAAAAACATTGTATAGTATACACCTCTGAAGGAATGTATCTTCAGATATCTGAGTCAATTTGCCTACTTCCAACATGGAGATTTCTCAACAAATACTTGCCAATTTTTGCTTTTGATCCTAGAAGTATCCCATCCAGGAATGCTTCATCATGGACATGGGTTTCATAACCAAAACACTACACTCTACATACTATTGGTATTTTGGACAAAATTTCAAGCCATTTTCAATCTGATATCCTTATTTGTACATGAAGTTTTGTACATGAAATTATTGCATTTCCAGTAAAAATATCTTATTGTTAAATGCTTTCCATTTACAGAGGGTAAAATTCTCTGCTAATATATATCAGTACCACTCTACTTATTTCTAAGGGCTTCTCCACGTGGCAAGTTAGTGCGCGGCACACCAAGGTGTGCATCTACAGAGCACAAGGTGACCATGCAGTAATGTCCCATGTGGACACTGCTAGAGTACAATGAAAGTCCCAGTGCACCGAAGTGTCATCCACACAAGACATTATTGTGTTGCAAGATGGTGTGCTGTAGATCCACACAATGGCTTGCTGCGCAGTACTTTGGTGTGTAGACAAGCACTAAGGAAATGCAACAATTTACAAGTGCAGAGAATTTGACCTATTCTCTTTATTTTATAACAAAGCCTTAGAGGGTACATTTAAACTGAAATAAAAGACCCACAACCTGGACATGGCTGGCTCATGTCAGCTGACTCAGGCTTGCAGGGCTCAGGCTGCAGGGCTAAAAATTGCTCTGTAGACTTTCAGGCTTAGGCTGGAGCCTGGGCTCAGGGACCCTCCCCCCTCGTGGGGTACCAGAGCTCGGGTTCCAGCCTGAGCCCAAACATCTTCAAAGCAATTTTATAGTGCCACAGATTGAGCCCCATGAGCCCAAGTCAGATGACTCAAGTCAGCCTTTGGTGTTTAATTGCAGAGCAGATATACCCATAGGGACACAACCTCATCAACTATGTGTCTCCAGACAGATCACAGGCATTACCAGTAATGTAGTTGAAGAGAAATGCAGGAAAATGAAGTTTATTCCCTTCTCATTTTAGGAATATGGAGTTTAGTTTTAGGATTGTTTATCCACTTTTTAAAAAAAACCACAACACCATTGGACATTACCTGCTCTTGGTGACTAATGTCTCTTACCAGATCTCTTAAATCCTATGCTCTTTTTGGCATTCCCCACTAAAGGAAGGTTCTAATATTATTTAAAACTGTTTATCCCTTTGGCTAGAACAAAAAAAGCTTCAGATTGACCTAGGTCAATTTCCTTCATCAGGATATTACAACACTCAATTTACCTTTTATTCCATTTTCAACGGTAGTTAACATACTTCACTGCAACACTGAACCCTCTGCTTATTCCCCATTGCTAATTGCTAGTAAATGACTGAGGACATTTTACGTTACCAATTTTCTTTGCTCTAATTGGAAAAAGAAAATGTGATCATGTTGTCTGGCAGTTAGAGAATTAAATGCATTGCACTGAATCCTAGGAAGCATGGGTTATGTTTCTTGAGTGGTGATTGTTTTGTTTTCCTTCCCTTGCCTATGCTGGAAGGCATTTATATAATATTCATGTTAGCCTGGTCTTTATATTTCTGTGTACTGCAATGTAACTTTCTGAAAAGTTCACCTCCCTCCCAAAATAATTAATTAATTATAAAACATGAAAGACAGACAAGAAAGTGCCAGTAAGACCAAGGAATGGATAAATGCTGTCAAACAAGACAGGATGACCAATATTACTAAATGGAATAAGTGTATCTAGCATTGAAGAACATGAATGATACTATGATACAATCACACATAAAAGTTAGACAAGGTTGCTTTAAAAGAGAAACAGGAAGTTGCAACTGAAAGTCAGATCTCAGCTACATCTATATGTTGTGAAGCTCAAAGAAAGCAGATGAACTGTGTGTACAATTCCATTGTTAGGGCCTGATTCAAAGCCCTTTGAAGTGAGTGGGAGTCTTTTCATTGACTATATAGCCTTTGGATCAGGTCCAGTGTGTTCATGCTTTCTTTTCTAAAGTTGACAACACAGCAGAATGAAGGTCCAAAAACACAAGGGAAAAAAACCAAGATATTATTTATGGTTACAAAGTAAAAAAAAGATAATCATAATTAACCAGGTGGAACAGATCAGCTTTTGTGGACAAAACAGAAACTGGACTTGCAGCATCTACCTTAAAAATGTGCTTCAGTATTGGGTTTTGGAATTCATTTACAAGTGATATTTTGTAAATCAAATGATTCAGCTAAGAAGTTACAGTCCATGTTCGATTTAGATGGGGTATTCACCCTGTGTGTATTAAGAGAAAAACAATGTACAGTCATCTCATGCTGGTTTGAGATTTCTAAATACAGAATCAAACGCAGCTCATCTCACGATGCTTATATAGTGGAACTACTACTCAATATCATTTTAGTACACATCAGTGATATTAACAGGGCAGCCATTTGAGTTGGTTGGGTCCTAATTGAAGACTATGAAAGGTTCAGTACTGTGTGTGTTTTCAAGATGGCCAGCGATGGAACAGTGGTGGTGACCTGGAACTGCTGTGCCATGTTCTCTTTTCTTTCTGGAAGACAGAAAGTATTTCCTGTGCACAGAGTGCAAGTTGGTGGCTGTGCTTGGGGAAAAGATTCTTGAATTAGAGGGGTAAGTTGAGACACTACTGAGAATCAGAGAAGCTGAGGAGTTCCTAGATAGCCAAGTTCACGAAACAGCAGTACCACAGGTTTAGGTAGAATAGAGTTGGCCATCAAGGAATCAGAGACAGAGAACTCAGAGAGAAGGCCTGGTGGTTCATAACCATCAGAGACAGGAGGTCACAACAGCATTCTACATGGCTGGAGGCAGATGAAGATGGGCAGAGTGTGGCCACCAGAGAGAAGACGACAGCTACAAGTTTCAAATCAATACCAGGTCCTCAACATGGAAACTTTGGAAGATACCCCTCAAGATCCAGCAAGTCCAAAGGAATGGAGAGATATACAGGAGACGGGAGGTGGATGGCAGCTCAGCCCAACCTTTAAGAAAAAGCAATCTTGCCTGCAAAGAGTTCTCCAACTGCCCAAGGAAGACAGATAATCCTTGTTGGACATTCAATACTCAGAAGAATCAAAAGAACATTCTGCAAGGGACAGGCAGATACCAGGACAAGACGTCACTCAGATTGTATAGGATTCTGAAGTTGACGGGCAAAGATCCATAGTTCATATTGGCACTAATGACACTGTATTGTGGGATCTCTCACAAATAGTAGATTACTTCAGGGAACTCAGAAGCATGCTGAAGAAGAAGAATGTCCAAGCAAACTTCTCTGAGTGAAGGAAGACAGAAGGCAGAAGATTCTGGAATTGAATTGCTGGCCATGTAATCAAATGTAGGTAAGGAGTGTAGGGTTTTGGTTTTGTGGAACATTGGTTTATCTTCTATCAGGAGAGGGGGCTGTATAGGTTGGATGGCCTCCACCTTGGTTGATGGGAACCAATCTCATTGGGTACACTCTCGCGAGAGTAGTCAGGAAAGGGTTAAACTAAAAGCACAAGGGGAGGGTAAAAAGAGGGAAGATATGAGCACTCAGAACAAAACTGAGATGTTGAGAACATTAATCAAAGAATCAAAGGAAATGAAGAGAAAAAATTATTGAATTGCCTATACACCAATGCTAAGAGCCTGCGTAACAAACAAGAGGAGTTCAAATCTGTTAGCATTTCTGAAGCCTGGGTGGGATGATTTGCAGAATTGGTTAAAATCAATGCTTTAAACCTATTTAGGAAGGGTTGAGTGAGCAAAAGGGAGGGGAATTGGCACTCTGTGTCGAAAATGGCATTACCTGTTTCTGAGTCACTGATAACGCAGAAGGAAATTATCTTGAATGCTTATGGATCAATGTTCCTAACAGATAAAGCACAAGATAAGGTACTCGGTGTCTGCTACAAACCACCGAATCATGCCAGAGAACAGAAACGGCTTATCTAGAATGTGTAAAAAAGAAATAGAGATCATGGGGGACTTCAGTTTGAGTGACATATGCTGGGGGTTTCATTACAAGGTGATGAGTCATCCCTAAACTACAGCTGATGAGTCATTCCTATGGCTTTGCCAACCCACAAACCAGGAGCTAGTCTGGTGACTCAAGGCAGCTATATAAACCTCACAGGAGAAACAGCAGTCTGCTCAATGCCACTTCATGGCTTGGAAATTTTCCCTGCCTGATAGTGGTAACAGACTTCACAAGCCTTAGCCTGTTCCAGTCTTCCTCCTGCTCTGGCCGTTTATAGTCCTGCTCCAGCCTTGCTGTTACTCCAGCCTTGTCCCACCCCTAGCTCTGGATTCCTAATTCTGGCTCTGAAGCCTGGCTCTGACCACTAGGCCCAACCATCCCCATTCAGAGTTTCTGATATGCATGCTGCCAGTACTAAAACATCCCTGGAATTTCTGAACACTATAGATGACAGTTTCCTAACTCAAATAGTGTTGCAGCCAGCATGGGGGAATTCTTTATTAGACTTTGTCCTAAAAGATAAAGAGGAACTGATCAAAGAACTAAAAATTAAGGGTATCTTCGGTAAAAGTGATCACACTTATGTGCAAGCAGAATACATTCCAGACCAGTAACATATGTACTTGATGCTTAAATAGGAACAATTTCACAATGCTGAAAGCAATTATGAGCCAAATCAGCTGGGAGGAAAAAATTTAATCAGAAAAATGTGAGTGACAACTGGGAATCATTTAAGAACACCTTATTACATGCCCAAAAAGCTACAATGAAGGAAGAAGGTGAGGAAGAATATTGGTTAAAAACCCAACCTGGTTTAGAGGGGAAATGAAAGCAGCTATGGTAGAATTATCAATAATAAGGCAGAAGTGTTCAATAAATATTTCTGTTTTGTATTTCGGGGGAAAGACTATATGATCTCATCATATTGTGATGATAATGCTCTTTCCATTCCACTAGTCTCTCTGGAGGATGTTAAATAGAAGCTATGAAAGTCACACATTTTTAAATCAGCAGGTCTAGATAACTTGCATCCAAGAGTTTTTTTAAAAGCTGGGGGGAAAAGCTCACCGGACCGTTAATGATGATTTTCAATATGCCTTGCAGCAGCAGGGAAGCTAAAGTTGAACCAATTTTTTTAAAGGGTGACCTGGGTAATTATAGGCCTGTCAGCCTAACACTGATCCCAGGCAAGATAATGGAGTAGCTGATATAGGATTCAATTAATAAATTAAAGGAGAATAATGTAATGCAAATCAACATGTGTTTATGGAAAACAGATCCTGTCAAATTAATTTGATGGTTTTTTGGATGAGATTACAAGTTTGGGAGATAAAGGGAATAGTGTTGATGTAATATACTTCAACTTCTGTTAAATATTTGATGTGATACTGCACAACATTTTGATTAAAAAACTAGAATGGCATACAATTAACCGGCACACATTATGTGAAATAAAAACTGACTAATTGATAGGTCTAAAAATGTAATTGTAAATGGGGAAGTGTCATCAAGCCGGTGTGCTTCCAATAGGGTCCTCCAGGGATTGGTTCTTGTCCTTGAGCTGTTTAACATTTTTAATCAGTGACATGGAAGAAAACATAAAATCCCTGATAAAGTTTGCAGAGGACACAAATTGGGGGAGTGGTAAATAATGAAGAGGACAGGTCACTGATAAAGAGCTATCTGGAATGCTTGGTAAACTGATTGCAAGCAAACAAATAATATGTGCTTTAATTGGCTAAATGTAAATGTATACATCTAGGAACAAAGAATGTAGGACATACTTAGAGAATGGGGGACTTTATCCGGGAAGCAGTGACTCTGAAAAAGATTTTGGTGTTGTGGTGGATAAGTGGCTGAACTGAGATCCCACTGCGATGCTGTGGCGAAAAGAACTAATGTGATCCTTGGACACAAAGAGAAATCTAAAGGAGGTGAAGAGAAGTTATTTTACCTCTGTATTTGGCACTGGTATGAATTCTGCTGGAATACTGTTTCCAGTTCTGATGCCCAGAATTCAGGTAGGATGTTGTGGAAGTGGGGAAAAAAGAAATAAAGAAAATTTGAATGCAGGCCTCTTAGCCTGACTTCTGCTTCTTTCAGAGAAAACTAACTCTAACCGTCCTAACGCAAGATTTAAAGCAGGGCCTGGGGAAATAGAAAGCAAGTGGGAGCGGGGAGGGGGGAAGGAACTGTAAAAGAAAGATAAAAATGAAATGTAGACGATAGCAAAAATTGCTAAAAAAATATCAGGAAGAAATATGTATTAACAAAATGCAGCTGTTAATCATTACTGTATGTAACAAAAGGTATAAATGCTTGCCCTAATTGTTTATCTTTTAAAAAAAACCTGCCTAGACAGGGTAAATCCCTGTCAGTGTGCAGTCTCTCTTCCTTGCAACTGCTTAAAAATAAAGACCGTCTCTAACTTGCTGCAACCAACCTAAAAGTAAAGGCTGCGTTTCTTCCACAATGTTGATAAGGTAGAGAGGGTTCAAAGAAGAGCCACCAGAATGTCCAGTTTTGGGCCCCACACTACAAGAAGGATGTGGATAAATTGGAGAGAGTCCAGCGAAGGGCAACAAAAATGATTAGGGGTCTAGAACACATGACTTATGAGGAGAGGCTGAGGGAGCTGGGATTGTTTAGCCTGCAGAAGAGAAGAATGAGGGGGGATTTGATAGCTGCTTTCAACTACCTGGAAGGGGGTTCCAAAGAGGATGGCTCTAGACTGTTCTCAATGGTAGCAGATGACAGAACGAGGAGTAATGGCCTCAAGTTGCAGTGGGGGAGGTTTAGATTGGATATTAGGAAAAACTTTTTCACTAAGAGGGTGGTGAAACACTGGAATGCGTTGCCTAGGGAGGTGGTGGAATCTCCTTCCTTAGAAGTTTTTAAGGTCAGGCTTGACAAAGCCCTGGCTGGGATGATTTAACTGGGAATTGGTCCTGCTTCGAGCAGGGGGTTGGACTAGATGACCTTCAGGGGTCCCTTCCAACCCTGATATTCTATGATTCTATGATTCTATGATTAAAGCATTAGAAAACTTGCCTTATAATGACAGACTCAAGGAGCTCAATCTACTCAGTTTAACAAAGAGAAAGTTAAAGGGTGACTTGATTAATGTCTATAAGTATCTACACGGGGAACAAATATTTAATAATGGCCTCTTCAATCTAATTGAGAAAAGTAAATCATGGCTAGAAGTTGAAGCTGAACAAATTCAGGCTGGAAATAAGGTATAAATTTTTGACAGCGACCATTTTTAAATCTAGATTAGATTTTTTTTTAAAAGATATGCTTTTGGATTTTTTTTGGCCTGTGTTATACAGGTAGCCAGTCTAGATGATTACAATGGTTCCTTCTGGCAGTGGAATCTATGACTATATTAAAAAAACCCAAAAAACACAAAACATTGAGTATTTCTGTAAGGGATATGTCAAATCAGATTGCAGCTGTAATTTTTAAAAAGCTCTAGCTGCAATGTTTTAGATTGTACAAATTGCATTTGATTCAGTTTATCATTCTGAATGTATTATGATTGAAATGAACACATAAAGTAATTGCCCATGTTTGCCAAGTGCCACCCTCCCTCCTCCCCCAGAATCATTTGTAAACAAAACAAGGTATCTCAAAGGACTTTTCCGGGAGAGAAAAAGTTAGATAATTTAAAATATAGGATTTTTTGTCAGTTCCTGCAATTTAGCTGTATTCTCTGGCAGCTCGGCCTTTAGCTGTAATGTCTTTCGTTAGCAGGATAGTCAATGGCTGCAACTGTGTGTAGCCCAGTACGTACTGTTCCATGCCCAGTACGTTATATATATTCATGAAATCTACCTGCTTTTGATATTTCACAATATAACTGATTTGGTGTGTTTTCTCTATTCTATTTGAAGGTGTCACCAAGCTTTATACATTTTATGATAAATGCCTTCTAAAACTGTGTGGTTTTCTGTTTTGTTTTGCTTTTTTTCCTCTCACTGCCATAGACATTTATTGCCAAGTGCAAAAAGGATAGTTAGGTTACCAGTTGATTGACAGTGTAATAAAATATCACAATCCGTCTTTCTTATCTCACACAAAGTAATGTAAGCTAGTTTTATTACAGCAAAATGAAATCTGTGACTCTTGACACAGCTGTGTGTTACTGTGGCGTGCAGACAGCATACCTTTGGGTCTATTGCCTTACTGCTCAGCACACACCAATGTGTTTTGAATTTGCCAGAAGAGAATTTATTTCTCAACAATTGTTAATATGATTACAAGCACTTATTTACAGCATTAGAGTGAAAAGGTATGCTAGAGAAAAATGCCCACCAAAATCAAGAGCCTAATTATCAAGACACAAGACCCAACATTAAAAACTGCCCTATCAAGAACAGATCTATGGAGAGACTTGTCAGTCTTCTGGAGAAGGATGTAATGGCTGTGAAGAAATGATAGTTAGGTACCCTCTTCATCTAGATTTAGAGCGTGACACATGAGAGCACATCATACTGAGTATACAGGAAGCGAGCAGGTTCTGACAACAATAGGAAAAAAGGCTAGAGAGCTACAGCAAGCTATTCACCAGATGCTCTGACTGTTTTCACTAGCAATCACCTCCTTATTCTTGAGCCCGCTGTTGTTCATCTGTTAGGCACTATAATGAAGCTACCCTCACATTCAAAATGCCAGTGCAGGGACCCGCAGCTCTACTGCAAACATAGGGCCATATCTTTTACCCAGAATCAAGCCCAAACAAACAGGCTGCGCAGACAGGAAGAACAGAATCTTCCATCCTCATAAGGGTACCAACGGGATGCTCCATAATCGTGTATGTGAGGGTGTCACGGAGTATGGGGGAGTCCGAGCCCTGCACCCTTCTTCCTGGGGTTCTCAGCCAGCCAGTAAAATGGAAGGTTTATTGGACAATAGGAACACAGTCTAAAACAGAGCTTGTGGGTACAACCAGGACCTCTCAGTCAAGCCCTTCTGGGGGGCAGGGAACTTAGACCCCAGCCTTGGGGTTTCCTGCGTTCCACCACCCAGCACCAAACTGAAACCAAAAACCCCTCCAGCCGGCTCTCTCCTCTAGTTTTTGTCCAGTTTCCCAGGCAGAGCTGTTACTTCCCTCATCCCCCTCCCGGCTCAGGTTACAGGCTCTCAGGTATCCCATCCCCAATGAAACTCCCCTGCCACATTCCCAGGTCAACACTCCCCCCTCCCTGCTGTGTCACACCACCCCGCTCCCTACTGTGTCACAGAGGGGTAATGGTCCAAGCAATTGTGGATAGGATAGGAGAGGAGTCAGTCCATGAGACATCCTATAAAAATGTGCTCCACATGATGAAAACATTTGGAGAGACTTGGACAAGATGACCTAACAGGCCTTTCTGATCTGAAAGGGGATGGAAAAATAAGAAGAAGTGTCTTGGTCATTCATGATGGATCAATGAAGGAAATAAATGAAACAAAAAAGCAAGAAACCTTTACCCACTCCTCCCCTTCCAAATCTACCACAGAAGTACTATATGACAGAGTATGGTGCTGGTAGCTAATTGCATTTGGAAACTAAGTTCAACTGCCTCAAAAGCAAAAAGCCATCAGTCTCTGAGGAAATGCTTTTCAACCAACTCAGGAGTGTTTGAACCTGCACCTGAGCTGAGCCAAGTTTTTGCCCAAATTTATGTATTGGATAAAACATTAATTTGGGCAAAAACAATAAAGCAAGCAACAAAATACTGTTTAAATAATCCAGTCCTTAAAATGGTTATTAAAATAACCAAAAGGCTCAATTGTGGTTATCTGCTAGATACGTGTATGTCTACAAATGACTCATGCTGGATATAATGCCACAGTTTAACACATCATTTTGATCACATTTGAACCCACACAGTCTCGTGTTTGTGTAACACTTAATAAAAGAAACCTTGAGACAGAACGAGTACTAATATGCACAGAACAGCTGTGGTGATCAATGGACAAGTGTGAAAAAAAATTGACTATATGACTCCGGAGACCCTGCTTGCTTTGCTCATTCAAACAGCACGTTCTCAGCCCCTGGAATTACTTTTCAAAAGCACTAACAGTACATAGCATTTTTGCATTTTCAAAGCGCTGTGGAAAAACTAACTGAGCCAAACAATAACCCTAAAAGGTAGGCATTATTTTGATTGTATAGATGGGGAAACTAAGACTCAGTTATATGTACTCATGCAATCATTCCTTACTTATGTATATGTTCTATTGAAGTCAATTGGATCATTCATGCAAAGTGACCATAAGTACAAATTTGACCAGGACAGTCTTGTGTTTTCAGATGTCTTGACATTCCAGCTTTTCAGGACCACTGAAATGTCCCAGCTTTTCATTTAATTAGCCAAATTTCCCATTGGCTTCAATGTATGATTAAGGTACTACCTGGGACTTAGAAGATGCAGGTTCCATTTTGTGATCTGCCATAGACTTCCTGTGTAACTGCGAGCAAATAACTTAAGACCTGATGCAAAGCTCACTGATGTTGATGGGAGTCTTTCCTTTGACTTTAGTGGTTTGGGATCCTGCACTTAAGTCTATCTGTGCCTCAGATCCACATATGTAAAATGGGGATAACAGTACTTCTCTTCCTCCTAAGGGTGGCATGTGGATGAATACAATAAAAATATTTAAGATGCTAGATACTATAGCAATGGGGGCCATATAAGATAGACAAGTGTAACACCACCTTTCAGCAAAAAGAAAAGGAGTACTTGTGGCACCTTAGAGACTAACAAATTTATTTGAGCACCACCTTTCAGGATACACTCAGCTCCTCATAATGGCACCTACTAAATAAACCATAGCATAAAAAACAAAGTAAATTAGGTAGATTTTGTAAGTCTTTCAATGTTAGCAACAATCTGAGATGACATTAACAACACAGGGAAGGAACTCTTTTTAAAATTGGTTTCTATTGTGACAGTGTCCACATCAACCAACCCAATAAATGCACAGACTCCCTCCCTCCGGCTTCATTATCACTGAGCAAAGAACTAATGTTGAACAGAGCAAGGTGGCAAATTAATACCTTTATGATGATATTTTACACATAGCCTGAAATTGCTGGAGTATGATTTTCTAAAGAGCAGGTGCAGTGATCCAGTACACCAGAAAATTAAGAGTGAAACTGAGTGGGAAATCCTCTCTACTGGGAGATGGAATTCTCAGGTGAGTTGTTGGGTAAAACAAGTAGCTGGATGTCCTCCGAGTACAAACAGGAAGAAATTTGATTTTTGTGTAAAACTGATTTGCTAAGGGTCAATTATTGCTGAATTATTTTCAATGGTGAAAGGACTTTTTGTTTATCTTCTTGCCTGATTTGTTCAGTTTTGGCTGGCCCTGCCTAAGGTTGTTGGTTTCTTTCTAACATGTTGTGTTTCCACGTGACAATGGAGACCACTTAGTGGTACATTTATACTCCACATCTGTATTTCTCTGGCATGTGGTGTGACCCCTAGTGGGGTCACAAAATGTAATCAGAGGGCCATGACGTGTTGAAAATTTTATTACAATATAAAGCAAAGAAAATCTTGCTTCTCCCACTCCCTGCACATCTTTACCCCTCAAGGACAAGCTCCATCAAACCTCTTGAAATAAAACACACAAATTATCTAGACTTATCATTGATATCATACTCAGACTTTTGCCATAAATCTAAAGGGATCATGAAAATTTTTTTACTTCAAATAAGGGGTCAACAACTTGAAGAGGCTAAGAAACTACTCTACACTGAAGATCCATTCTACGGAGAAAGAACAACATGCTTTCTTGTGTGGTACAGTACTAAGCAGGAATGAGTTAATAAAAGTGCACAGATGTTCAGCAAGGAATTTTTGTTTTAAAATACAGTTTTCCAATGGTTCCAAATGGGAACACACTCATTCTTACACGATTCTGCTCTAGGATAGCAGAAACCTCTTGAGATTCGTTGATGTCATGAGAGTTACACCATTTGCAGACTATATCTAACAAGAACTCCTCCTGGGATTTTGGCATTGTCATATGTGAACAAAACCTTTCGGCCTTGAAACTAAATGGCAAATCCCAGTCTAAGCCTAATCTGGGCCTGGATCTAAACATCACTTCTTGAAACATCTCTAATTTATTATCAGCTATAATAATAGGACCATTTTGGCTGCAGCTGCTCTCATTTATGGAAGCTGTCCTCCTTCCATTGCAAGTGGAGGATGTTGCCTGAATATTGAGAAAACAGAACTGGACTGTGGACTGATATAGTACATCCTAGTGACATGCACACTTTTCATTCAGGAACGCTGCTACGTCTATTGATGTTGACGCAAGGTAGCTTCTGACACCGATGGCAAGGAAAGGTAAGGTCAGCCTGAGAGGTGGTCAAAGAACTGTCAGTTCAATAGCACAAAGAAGTCTGTTGAACATTAATCCCTGTAGGACAGGCATAGCACACCAGACTTGACTTTCCTGGCTCTGGCTGAGGCAGACTAAAAGGCCAGCCCCAGAATCAGTTAAATTGATTGTCAAGCTTGCAACACAATTAAACTCCAAAATCCTGAAGACTTTCCAGTTTGTTGTAAGGCATTTTTTTTATCCTCCATTGGATTAAGCATCATTTCTTAGTAGAGGAATTTATATTAATTATTATGGCTAGGTTAGAGACAAGGGCTATATCATGAGAAATACAATAAATTGCAACTGGGAATATAAATTTGGCTTTCTTGACACTTGTACAGTTTTTGAGAAGTAAATCCACATATACAGAGGAATGGGTCTGACGCTGCTATTGGCAGATCTCCGGCAGCTGGCTTCAGATTCTGTAATAGCTCATGCCTTGCAAACTGATTCAGCCAACAGTGCAGGAGTGCTCAGAAAGATCTTAGAGGGACACTTCATTACTTTTGAAATATCAAGCCATTAATGCTTCAAATCTACTAATTGGCAAAAAAACTCAATTAACTTTAGGTTAAGAGGGCTACCAGACTATGAATTCTATACCACCACTGGTGAGAATTTACTCATGCACGCAGTCCCATTGACTCAACTAGGACTATGTCCTAAGAGCTCACCATTCAGAAGGGACCTTTTGTACGTACACCAAAGAATGTTACAATTAAAAATACTTCCTTTCTGATGGACCACATCAAATTCCTTGTATTCACAAGTCCCAGAATTTTTAGGTGTTCAAAATCTGGATCTGCATCTGAATTTAAATTTAAAATGACCTTGTACCCATTTATCTGCCTCTCCAACAAAGTGCTTCTTACAGATGGCTGAAAAAAAGTTTCATCAGAATTTGCCAATGCACAAAATCAACACATTCCATGGAGACGATCTAATTTAGATGAGGTTCTGACAGAACTCTGCATGCCATGTGGGTTTCAAAACCTGCCTGGCTTCTTGCCAGCTTGACTGCCTACCTCCTCAGCAGTCCATCTGCCAAGCTGCTGGGGATCCGGAGCTTCTAGGTTCCCACCAGATGGACTGGCTCATAGTCAGGACTCCCAGGGCTTACAAGGTCCATTGATCTGGGACAGCCCCCGAGGCTGGGGTTCCATTCTCTTTCATAGAGAATTTCAATTTTTCTCATTTTTGTTCCAAATTGGAACACCGAATTTCTAAATCCTCCAAAAACCGAAATTGTTCTTCCACCCAGGTCTAGTGCTTCCTTTTTACAGATTAGCTAAGCCAGGGTTCTAGAAGGAAACGGCAGTAAGAGCAGACAGAAAGGAGGAATCTGAAGTCCAAAATTTAAGGAATCAAAGAGTAATTAACGTTAGTTTTAGACAATGAGGAAGTGGCCAAGGTCACACAGTGAGTCAGTGGCAAAGGAAGGATTAGAACCCAAGAGTACTAAAATTACCCCTCTCTTGCACTAACTATGAGACTACATAGTAATTTGTTTCTTTGAGTTATCGAGTAACACCACACTTCACTTTTCATTATTTTTCACCAAAAGCAAACTCCATATTAGTGTCTGATTGACAGAATTATTAATAGTATTTAGAAGCAGTGATAATTTGTAAGGCATGCAGAAAGAAGGTCTTTGCCAAACATTGTTTGTTATGTTTTACTTTCCTATTGATTTTTGCTTATATTTGTCAAACAGCTTTTATGCCTATCAACATGTGAAAATGCATTATGCTGAGAACAGATCAGACACTTGAAATATAATAGGCTGTTGCTCATAGCTTTAAAGAACTTTAATAAAGTAGTTATACTGGGCTGTTTGAGAAGAAAAATCAGAGCTTTTTGTCAGGCAAGATGTAGACATCCATATAATGCAGGTTGAAAATTAACTATGGTGCCATTATAGTTAATAAAAAGAACCTATTACTCAGAGATATTGATCAAATACACAGTGTATCTATTACAGCTCTATTAGGTAGGCTGTGACCACTGTAAATGCATTATTATCTGTTAAATATAGATCTTATTAAAAGGGTTTCCTACAGATAGTCCTAAGGGTAAATTTAATGTGCCTTCAATTATTTTAGCTACGAAGCTGAGGATTTCACAGGGATTTTTGTTAGCAAAGCTTATTTAAAATTCTCCAGCACTTCAATACAGGTATTCATTTTAAAACCAAACCTCTGCTTCCAGTGTGCCTGCCTTTAAATTACTTTTATCCTCTTTCGTCTAACTAGGAGACTTTCAGTGGCTTTTTTTTTTTTTATTAATATAGTGCACATCATCTCTCGTTCTAGAGCTATTTTTAGTGGAGGGGGGAATCTTTTAAGCAGTTTATCATTGTATACTTTGAGAACATATTTCCATCAGAATATTTACAAATATGATATCATTTCATACTTGCTCACCCCACCTTCTCACAGAGGTGCAGTACTAAGAGTGTGTGAGAAAATAATCTAATTCATCTTCGTAGCATCACTTTAAAAATGTGTGACAAATAGTGGTGAGAGATGACTTGTGTGTGGTGGTCGAGAGTGGGGCAAAGGGCAGAGATTTTCCTACACTTGTGAGCATGAGCCATAGAAAGATCAATCTATACACAGATCAAAGAGAGAAAGAGTGACAGAAGGTTCTCCCTTCCTAAGGCTAGTATTTGAGCAGTTTAGAATAGTAGAAGAGAAGGCTGAACCCATTCAGATAGCATACATTGGAATAGACCTCACCTATGCTGATGCTCGCAAGCGAGCCTCTTCACCCATACAGCACCCTATAGGTTTCAATGAGGCTTCCTCCTACAGCTGCTGGGGCTGCATTGATATGCATCACATCCTGCTCCGAAAACTACACATTGACATCAGACAGGCCTTATAGGATAGTTTGTTTCCATCCAGCTGTCACTTCCTAACCTCTCCCACACAGCGCCTATGAAACAGATCATCATTATACTTACAGACAACTAATATTTTACCAATTTTCAGATGGGGTCTTGGTTGATCTTACTCCTATAGTGTTCTGATAAGTGCTAATTCCACCCCAAAGCTTTCCAAATTCTGGTGGAAATGTTGTTGCACCCTGCTAAGACGGTTCCATTTATGCCTCTATTGAAGTGTGTGTTTGTATAAGAATTAAGGCGGCAGCTAAATCTGATTTAGGGACCAATCTGGGATCTGGGGTTATTTTTATTTCAAACTGGGGAGAAAGGTGCCCCTGATTTTCAGTGAGGTGATTGGAAGAGGTACTTTGTTCAGGGCAAAGAAAGCTAGAGGGAAAGAAATGGCTGTGGGGACCTGTTCACTGTTTGCTCTAGATCCTGAGAAAGTTGTTGTAATTGGTACCCTGCCTTATGAAGATTAGGATCCTCCAGTTCATGATAGGCCAAGCTACTAACAAGGCAAGAAATCCAAGGGTGTTTCTGGGCCTAAGACTACCTAGTAGCAAACTGACGGAGGAATCATAGTCCAGTGAGATAACTTTTAGGGTGAGCGTGAAGAGACCTGGCTTCTAGACTCAGTTCTTGCACATACTTGTTATGTGATCTTGGGCAAGTCACTTGGCCTGGCTATCCCCCATGTAATATCTTTTCCCCAGCGTTGACAATTAGGGCAGTCCAAAATAAAAATACTCCAAATCTACATTCTTCAGTGTAAAGCATTTGTATAGAGTCAGCATGATCCATAAAAACGAAGTAAGTTACATCTTTAAAATTTGCTACTAACATTCCAAAATAATCAGCCTTCCTTTTCAATCAAATCACTTTTAAACTCCTCCCTTGAAGTAAACAATTACCCAGTCATACCAGCAGTCTCCATATCTGTACAAGTGCATGCAGATGTGCTGGTCTTGTTAAAGCACATCAAGCCTAACCAGCTGTTATTCTATTACACACACACACACACACACACACGACTTTAAACAAACATTAAGTTTGCAAAGTCAAACACTTAAAGTTGGGAAGTGCCAGAATTACAGTTCTCTGCACAACCTTAATTTGGCCCCATTATTATACACACTTCAATTATATGATCACATCTTTTTTATTTATTTTATTTTATTTTTTTTGACAGGTCTCAGAAAGGGCTGAACCATTTTAGCGGAAACTCTCCCTAAAAAAAAAAAAGAGGTAGCTTGAGGCAGACATCCACCATGGGAAATTTCAGCCCAAATGGTTAAAGTTTTCAAAGTTATAAGTAACTAAAAAATGGGTCCTATGATAAGAATTGTTGGGCAACCTGAGGTGGCACTACGAGCTCCATTTATAAATCTATTCTGTATAGCTTCTTATACCACCCTCATCACTGGAGCACCCCGAGCATGTTCCAGTCATACATTAAGTGATGTGATTAACATCTGTCACATGTGATTCATTCTTTCTGTCATCCATTCTCCGGGGGGAGGGGGGGTGTTAAGAGAACTGTGTGTGTGCCGAGAAGGATTTTGCTTCTGGATTTGTTGTTTATTTTTAAACATTTTGGCAACATGTATTATTATGTTAAAGGCAGGTCAAAGAAGTGTGCATAGCATTTCCAACCAACACCCTCCCATCTTTTCAGAGCTCTATGAATGAAGCTTTTAAGTAACTTCCACTCATTACAGGCAGGGCTCTAGCAGCCCACAGTTGGAACCAGCTTTTGTCTTAGTACCCAATCGCTAAGAGGGTGTCAGAAGAATCACCCGTCCCCAAGTAAATCAAGCTGTTCTTTTAGCCTCTTTCTAAACATAAGAGGCTATTCTGCTGCCTACCTACACTCAAACAGAAGTTGTGATATTGATTTAATTAATTGTTTGTTTACCAAAGTGAACTGAAAACTTCCTAAGTCATGCGCTATTGAAGACTGTGACTGTCTTGTCACCAAGAGTTGTGGGGTTTTTTTAGTTGAAATTTATTGGGTTTATGATCATTAAACTTCAGAGAAAATGCAGACATTTTGCAAAAGAAGAAAACTTTTTGTGAAATAAAAAAATTTGAATTTTCAACAGCAAAGACTAATTTGAATTTTCATCTTCATGGTTGGGGAAGCCAAAAAATAGTGCAATTATTTAAAAAAAAAAAGAATGTTATATTTTAGTAAAGCAAATTTTGAACGAATCATGGAGTAGTGCTTGGTGAACTCCAATGGGATAGCAGCAGAGGATACACAAAGGACTAAGAAGATATATTATGCTCAAGGATTCTGCATGCCATGTAGTAATAATTATGCCAAGAGTAAAACATTAAAGGGCAATGTAAATGAGTGAAGACGTGCAAGAGTTAATCAAGGATAGATAGATTAAAAAAGAAGCACATGGTTTATGTATAAAACACCAGGTCTAGGGGACAAAAGGAGAGATTTTAGAATGGAGTTATATGGAAAAGAAAATGACAGGAAACAGTAAAGCACAGAAGAAAGGCCTCAGCCAGAGTGTTTAAGACAAGTTAGATATTATCGTGCAAAAAAAAAGCAAGAGAGGAGTGAAGAATATTACAAGGCATCTAAGAGAGGATGATGGGGCAATTTTCAGAGGAGCTGGTGATATATGAAACAGGCCGCAAACATGACACTGTATTACTAAACCGTACTTTGTGTATGTTTATTTTTGGAGGGGAACAAAATAGGTTTCTAACCATTAATTTTGTGTAATATCAGACAGCAAAGCCTACGCAAAGGCAATCTGAACATGCTGCACGACTTCCAAATAGGTTTCAGAGTAGCAGCCGTGTTAGTCTGTATTTGCAAAAAGAAAAGGAGTACCTGTGGCACCTTAGAGACTAACCAATTTATTTGAGCATACGCTTTCGTGAGCTACAGTTCACTTCATCGGATGCATACTGTGGAAAATACAGAAGATGTTTTTATACACACAGACCATGAAAAAATGGGAGTTTATCACTACAAAAGGTTTTCTCTTCCCCCACCCCACTCTCCTGCTGGTAATAGCTTATCTAAAGTGAGCACTCTCCTTACAATGTGTATGATAATCAAGGTTGCGTCGTCCTTCAGGATTGGTTGTAGATCCTTGATAATGCGTTGGCCCTGATAATGTCACGGCTAACCTGGTGGCTGAACTTTGTGACTTTGTCCTTACCCATAACTATTTTACATTTTGGGACAATGTATACCTCCAAATCAGCGACACAGCTATGGGTAGCCGCATGGCCCCACAGTATGCCAACATTTTTATGGCTGACTTAGAACAACGCTTCCTCAGCTCTTGTCCCCTAACGCCCCTACTCTACTTGCACTATATTGATGACATCTTCATCATCTGGACCCATGGAAAAGAAGCCCTTGAGGAATTCCACCATGATTTCAACCATTTCCATCCCACCATCAACCTCAGCCTGGTCCAGTCCACACAAGAGATCCACTTCCTGGACACTACAGTGCTAATAAACAATGGTCACATAAACACCACCCTATACCGGAAACCTACTGACCTCTATTCCTACCTGCATGCCTCCAGCTTTCACCCTGACCACACCACACGATCCATTGTCTACAGTCAAGCTCTGCAATACAACTGCATTTGTTCCAACCCCTCAGACAGAGACAAACACCTACAAGATCTCTATCAAGCATTCTTACAACTTCAATACCCACCTGCGGAAGTGAAGAAACAAATTGATAGAGCCAGAAGAGTTCCCAGAAGTCACCTACTACAGGACAGGCCTAACAAAGAAAATAACAGAACGCCACTAGCCGTCACCTTCAGCCCCCAACTAAAACTCCTCCAATGCATTATCAAGGATCTACAACCTATCCTGAAGGATGACCCAACACTCTCACAAATCCTGGGAGACAGGCCAGTCCTTGCCTACAGACAGCCCCCCAACCTGAAGCAAATACTCACCAGCAACTACATACCACACAACAGAACCACTAACCCAGGAACTTATCCTTGCAGCAAAGCCCATTGCCAACTGTGCCCACATATGTATTCAGGGGACACCATCAAAGGGCCTAATAACATCAGCCACACTATCAGAGGGTCGTTCACCTGCACATCTACCAATGTGATATATGCCATCATGTGCCAGCAATGCCCCTCTGCCATGTACATTGGTCAAACTGGACAGTCTCTACGTAAAAGAATAAATGGACACAAATCAGAGGTCAAGAATTATAACATTCATAAACCAGTCGGAGAACACTTCAGTCTCTCTGGTCACTCAATTTCTGATCTCAAAGTGACTATCCTTCAACAAAAAAACTTCGAAAACAGACTCCAACGAGAGACTGCTGAATTGGAATTAATTTGCAAATTGGATACAATTAACTTAGGCTTGAATAGAGACTGGGAATGGTTGATTCATTATAAAAAGTAACCTATTTCCCCTTGTTTAGTCCTCCCTCACCCTCCCCCACTGTTCCTCAGACGTTCTTGTTAAACCCTGGATTTGTGCTGGAAATGGCCCACCTTGATTATCATACACATTGTAAGGAGAGTGATCACTTTAGATAAGTTATTACCAGCAGGAGTGTGGGGTGGGGGAAGAGAAAACCTTTTGTAGTGATAAACACCCATTTTTTCATGATCTGTGTGTATAAAACATCTTCTGTGTTTTCCACAGTATGCATCCAATGAAGTGAGCTGTAGCTCACGAAAGCTTATGCTCAAATAAATTGGTTAGACTTCCAAATAGTTCTTTCAATAAAATTCTGCCACCCTGACTCAGGCTCAGGCTACAGGGCTGTTTAATTGTGGCGTAGATGTTCAGGCTTGGACTAGAGCCTGGGCTCTGGGACCCTCCCCCTCACAAGCTCAAATGTCTACACAGAAATTTTTAGTCCCGCAGCCCGAGCCCCATGAGCCTGAGTCAGCTGACCTGAGCCAGCCATGGCCAGGTCATGGGTCTTTTATTCCAATGTAGACATACCCTCCATAGCCTGGGCTCCACCCTGACCCCGGCCAGCTACACTACAATTAAATTACATCATAGCCCAAGCCTCGTGAGCCTGAGTCAGTTGACACTGGCCAGTCACGGGTGTTTAATTGCAATGTAGACACAAAAGGGCTAGCCCTTATACAGTCACACAGGCAAGCAAGAGATCCGCTGCTCAGTCCTGCTCAAGTTGTGACTCCAGCTGTGGAGGCAGAGCAGGGGATATTCTCACAAAACTCCCTGCTGCAAGTGAGTGGGGAGGGGGATAGATAGGGATGTGGAAAAGGAGAAGCCCCGGCTCCTCCATCCCACTCATGAGTCAGGCTGGCTGCCAGACACAAAGGACAGAGTAAACTGCTTCACAACAGGGCACATTGTAAAGATACCACCTAGCTCTGATTGTAAAGGAAATCATCTTTTCCTGAGAAAAATGACAAGTGTACACTTTTTTAGATTGTCATTAAGTCCAGCCCACTTGTTAGAACAGTGAAACTCAACAGTGTAGCACTAACCTCATAGTCTGATCAAGTTAAACTTGGACCACAAGAATCAATCACGTTTGTTAATTAAGATCTGATATTTTCACTTAACCTTATATTAAGAGTTACCTAGAGCTGAAATTGAGGCCAGGAAATTTCTCTTTTAATAAATATTAATATGAATTAATTCAGCTGAAATAGTCATTTTAAATGGTCCTATTTCTTAAAAATTCCCATTTTCATTTGCCATTATTAGCATTTGATTACTGACTTCTTCAGACACGATTGCAAAATGAGTTGTCTGAGGTTTATAGCTAAACCTCTGAAAGACAAAAGTATGTGCTGGGCAAATGAACTTCCATCACTAAGTTAAAGTTTTGTAAAGAGAACAATAATTTATCTAGTATTTTAATTCCAGTCCTTTTAAAATCAAATTGCACAGCATGAAGTAAAATATATTTCCTACTATAATATAAATAAAATAAAAATAATATAAAAGCAATTTTGTGAATATTAATGAAGGAACTAATGAATTGGTGTGGCGGTTTAATTTTGTAAGTGTATTATAGGCTGCACCAACCTTTCTCAGAGGACTAGAGAGTTCCCCTTCTCACTGCTTCCTGTTTCCATTCCCATCACCCCTTCTTCTCCCTATTTATGTGCCCTCTCTCCTACCATCACCCACTTATACACAAAAAGAAATGAAAATACAGTATGTAATAGCATGTATATAGATAGATAACTAGAAGACATGCACATAACCTAAGTAGTCACATACCCTGATGACCGCAGTCCTGCAATCAGATCTGCTAGCATGGACTCCTGCACCAGTAAAGAGTCAGAAGGATGATCAGACATCATTACTTGCTGTATCTACCTACCTACTTATATGGCCCTAGTCACCTTAGTACCTGAGGAGGACTATTTGTACAATCATATCATTTAATTTCTAACCTTTTGGAGTGTGCCATTTTGTCAGGGATTTCAGGTCATAGCAACATCCCAGAATATATTCATAGATTCCAAGGACAGAAGGGAACATTGTGATCATCTAGTCTGACCCCCTGTATAACACAGACCATAGAATTTCCCCAAAGTAATTCCAAAAGCAGATCTTTTAGAAAACATCCAATCTTGATTCAAGAGTTGTCAGCGATGGAGAATGCACCACTACCCTTGGTAAGATGTTCCAATGGTTAATTACTCTCACTGTTAAAAAAATTTACACCTTATTTCCAGTCTGAATTTGTCTAGCTTCAACTTCCAGCCACAGGACCATGTTATCCCTTTCTCTGCTAGATTAAAGAATCCATTATTAAATATTTGTTCCCCTTTTAGGTACGTTTAATTGTAATCAAGTCACCCCTTAACTTTCTCTTTGTTAAACTGAATAGATAAAGCTCCTTGAGACTATCACTATAAGACATTTTCTAATCCTTTAATTGGTCTCACAGCTCTTCTCTGACCCCTCTCCAATTTTCCAGCATCCATCCTGACTTTCTTAACCTCATCGTGAATGTCTTGGTCAATAATTTGTTGGCAATGTCTCCTGAGGGACATTTTTTTTTTGTCTCCATTCATGAATATGTGCCTTGAAGTTAGAAACCAAATAGCTCCTTATCAGTAAAGATATGTTACCCAACAAAATGTGTCAAGACTTGACAGTTTGAGAAGTAACCATGATCAGATGCTGTGGAGGAAATGCTGCATTGTAAAAATGATCCCATTATTAAAAGGTACCAGATACAGATACACAGAATTCAGATACATAGGTAGAGTGCCTCGTTTTGTAGGATGTACACTGGTGCACACCCACCTACAAGACATAAGGAACAATGCCCTAGTGCCAGAATAACTTTTGCAGCTTCATATGACTGATGTGTCTTATTTGCCTCTAACTATTGCCTGATATTTTTCTGAGATTACTGCATATTATCTACAGTGACCCCCGAGGCCTCTTCTCTGAAGTGGTTGCCTTACTGTATCCTAATTGGGCCTAATTCAAACCGCACTGAAGTCAATGGAAAGATTCCCCTTGACTCTAGTGAGCATTGAATAAGGGCCATTAAAACTGCACTCCATTATTTTTGGTCTCCATACATATTGTTTCACCTTTTGTTTATTAAGTTGCCAGAGTTATTCATCCACCCATGAGCCTAATCTATCTAAATCTTTCTCACAAGCCACTCCAAGCATCTATGTAATTTAGATTATGGGAACCCCTTGTTCTGTCAAAGGAACTTGCACAACATAGAAAATAAAATAATAAAATAAAATAAAAGATTTAGTAAACTTTCAGCTCTGCAGTATTCATAAGAGCCAGTTGTTGAATTGTATATCCTAGTGATTCGGGGCCACACCTTCCCAGAACAGTTGGGAGTGGGAGGAGAAAAAAGCACACACACACCAAACCCTGTCTAGCAGGAAGTGCAGCTTCCCAAAGTGCTGATTCATGAGAGAGAAGCAGAAAGGAGAAGGTGAAGAACAAATATGCCAAGAAGAAGGGAAAGGAAAAGTTAATGAAAAAGAAAGTGGAGGCCTGGGAGAAAGAGACGAGACGTGGCAGACAGCAGAATTTGAGAGGGAAGGAGGTGGCTAATTGGACATGAGAGGAATAAAAGTCAACCATGTCATTAAAGGGAACCAAAGGAGAAATTACTCATTTAGGGTCTGATCCAAAGCCTGTTACAGTCAATGGACTAAGGCCCTTAGAATTTGGTCATTCTATTCACACTGAGTAGAACACTTACCCTGTGAGCAGTCTATATAGGACTGGGCAGAGGCAACGCATGGAGGGGCACGTGGGGTCACGTGTCCCCTCCAGATTTGCTGCTTGACTTGTACTGAGCGTGCTCATATGGACTGAGCATGCTCAGTAACATCTCTGAAGCTGCTGCCCTCACTCTGCCTCCCCCCATTATCAGCAGGTATGGGTCATCTTTGGAACTGGGAGGCAGAAGCATGTCTTTGGCTTTTAATTCATAGATCCATTATCTGATGACATAAAACATCAGTGTCAACCTAGCATGGCTCCAGAAATTGTTTAAAATAATGTACAGTAGCACAGACTCTGATCCCATCCACTAAAGCCAATGGGAGTTTTGCCATTGACTTCAGTGGGTATAGGATCAAGCCCTTAGAGAGGGCAAAATAAAAGATGAGCTAGGTGAAGAAGAGAATTCACTGCTGGACGCAAAGTAAAGCCTGCAATTTTCTTCCTTTGTCTTTTGTTTTCCCATAAATGTTTGTGTGGATTTGAGGAAAATCCTCTAAGGTCAATAATTTCCAGTCTCTGTGGGACCAGAGGTGTGTTTGTGACCACACGGGGCATCCAGACTACTGCACAGGTATTTGCAATTCTGTTCTAGTCTCCTCATGCTGACTTCTAAACTCATCTGTCTCTAACATTAGCAGCAGCTGGGGAATCAATAGAGACAGCTGAAAGTTATTTACAGATGTTAGCAGGGAAAATGGGAAACCACAGAGCAGAATAGCATATACAACTTATCCAATAATAAAAACTGTTCTGCTGTAATTAAAACAGGAAATATTTTATGTAAACCTTCAGCTTCTCTTTGTGAGGAACAGGACTAATCTCTGCAATTAGTGTCCAAATAGTCTGACAGCCCTGACAATAATATAAACTTCTGAACTACAATGGCTGAAATTGCAGCACCTTTTCCATCTGTTCAGGTATGTCATAATAACATAGTAATGGTCTTGGCCAATCACAGGGTACAGATGTAGCTTTGAAGAAGGCAACTGAGTGGAGCAGCTTTCAATGTCATTTTTACTAGGGCCATCAAACCAAGTTTACATTTAAGTCTACTGTTGACTTTGTTCCATCATATCTTTCCATGCTTTATCCACTTCTTATGCAAATGATCATTCAGGCCCTGATCCTGAATAAATACTTAAACATGTGCATAATATTGGTCAGGTGAGTAGCAGTCTTATTACTCACTTCAGCAAAATTACACAAAAGCATAAGTGCTTTGCGGGATCAGGCCATAATAATATAATCTAACCCTATTTATATTCAATGCAAACACAAATAGCATAACAATAAGAAATAAGGTGGTGTAATACTTACTACTGTCCATACATGAATTCACACTTTATTTAGTTTAGAAAATCTAAAACAAATTATAATTAGGGCTGTTGATTAATCACAGCTAACTCACGCAATTAACTCAAAAAACTTAACTGCGATTAAAAGAATTAATTGTGATTAATTGCACTGTTAAACAATAGAATGCCAACTGAAATATATTAAATATTTGTGGATGTTTTTCTACATTTTCAGAACAATGTAAATCTTTAGAGCCTACAAGTCTGCTCAGTCCTACTTCTTGTTCAGCCAATTGCTAAGACAAACAAGTCTGTTTACATTGATGGGAGATACTACTGACTCCTTTTTATTTACAATGTCACCTAAAAGTGAGAACAGGTATTCACATGGCACTTTTGTAGCTAGCGTTGCAAGGTATTTACGTGCCAGATATGCTAAACATTCATATGTCCCTTCATGCGTCGGTCATCATTCCAGAGGACATGCTTCCATGCTGATGGTGCTCATTAAAAAAATAATGCATTAATTAAATTTGTGAGTGAACTTCTTGGGGGAGAATTGCATGACTCCTGTCCTGTTTTACCTGCATTGTGCTATGTATTTCATATTATAGCAGTCTCGGACGATGACCCAGCACATGTTGTTTGTTTTAAAAACATTTTCACAGCAAATTTGACAAAACTCAAAGAAGGTACCAATGTGAGATTTCTATGGACAGATACAGCACTCGACCCAAGGTTTAAGAATCTGAAGTGCCTTCCAAAAATCTGAGAGGGATAAGGTGTGGAGCATGCTTTCAGATGTCTTAAAAGAGCAACACTCTGATGCAGAAACTACAGAACCTGAATCATCAAAAAAGAAAATCAACCTTCTGCTGGTGGCATCTGACTCAGATAATGAAAATGAACATGCGTCAGTCCGCTCTGCTTTGGATCGTTATTGAGCAGAACCTATCATCAGCATGAACACATGTATTCTAGAATGGTGGTTGAAGCATGAAGGGACATATGAATCTTTAGTGCATCTGGCATGTAACTATCTTGCGATGCTGGTTACAACAGTGCCATGTTCTCACTTTCAGGTGAGACTGTAAACACAGCGTGGGCAGCTTTATCTCCTGAAAATTGCAACCAAACTTGTTTGTGTGATTTCAGAGTAACAGTCTGTAATTCGTCTGTATTCGCAAAAAGAAAAGGAGTACTTGTGGCACCTTAGAGACTAACTAATTTATTTGCGCATAAGCTTTCGTGAGCTACAGCTCACTTCATCGGATGCATACTGTGGAAACTGCAGAAGACATTATATACACAGAGACCATGAAACAATACCTCCTCCCACCCCACTCTCCTGCTGGTAATAGCTTATCTAAAGTGATCACTCTCCTTACAATGTATATGATAATCAAGTTGGGCCATTTCCAGCACAAATCCAGGTTTTCTCACCTCCGCCCCCCCCCCACAAACTCGCTCTCCTGCTGGTAATAGCCCATCCAAAGTGACCACTCTCTTTACAATGTGTATGATTGGAAATGGCCCACCTTGATTATCATACACATTGTAAAGAGAGTGGTCACTTTGGATGGGCTATTACCAGCAGGAGAGCGAGTTTGTGGGGGGGGGGGGGCGGAGGTGAGAAAACCTGGATTTGTGCTGGAAATGGCCCAACTTGATTATCATATACATTGTAAGGAGAATGATCACTTTAGATAAGCTATTACCAGCAGGAGAGTGGGGTGGGAGGAGGTATTGTTTCATGGTCTCTGTGTATATAATGTCTTCTGCAGTTTCCACAGTATGCATCCGATGAAGTGAGCTGTAGCTCACGAAAGCTTATGCTCAAATAAATTGGTTAGTCTCTAAGGTGCCACAAGTACTCCTTTTCTTTTTGTTTGTCTGAGTGATTGGCTGAAGTAGAACTGAGTGGACTTGTAGGTTCTAAAGTTTTACATTCAGGTTTTTTTTTTTTTAATACAGTTATTTTTTGTACATAATTCTATATTTGTAAGTTCAACTTTCATGATAAAGAGATTGCACTACAGTACTTGTATTAGGTGAATTGAAATATACTATTTCTTTTGTTTTTTACAGTGCAAATATTTGTAATTAAAAATAAATAAAAGTGAGCACTGTACACTTTGTATTCTGTGTTGTAATTGAGATCAATATATTTGAAATGTAGAAAACATCTAAAAATATTTAAATAAATGGTATTCTATTATTGTTTAACAGCGCAATTAATCATGATTAATATTTTTAATCACTTGACAGCCCTAATTGTAATTTGTTTTAATAGTTCATCTCCTGTTCACATTTATTATGTAGATCAGTGTGAATGCCACTCTCAAAACAGGTAAAACAGGTCAGGTTTTTAATGTTTTCTAACCATTTGGTGACGTATTCCTAGTAGAGTTTGATCATATATTACGATAGGCCATAAATCTATACCAGCTACCTCTTCATCAATATGGGCAACTGTAAGAGCAATTTTGACCACAGGTGGCCCTAAAAAATAAGGACGTAAAGAAAAATATGGGAGAAAGTTAAAAGTCAAACTTAACATTTTCATGGGCCCAGATTTTCAAGATCGCATACTCACAATTAAGCATGAAAAAACAAGTGTGCATAATTTGTGTATGGCAACTAACTACACAATTGTAATGAAATGCATATACAGGTGACCATTTAAATGTCTACCTGGCCTTCTGTACATACAATTACTTTGATTTCCATACACATTTTAGGTAACTGCATGCAGAGTTTCTGCCCCACACATTTTTGCAAATGTAGTTCTGAAAATGGGGCTGAGAGAGAACTTGATTTGGTATAATCCATGGCCATCTTGTGCACTTAATCTCCCTCCCCAAACTGGAAGCAAGGACACTACAGAGCCAGGAGAAAAATCTGGCCTTGCTTAGGCAGACAAAAACAGCTGCAAGGTGCAGTTTTACCACCCGGGATAGATAAAGTGAAAGGACAAATTCATGAGAAGGGGGCGGGAAATGTGGAAAACTGACCTTGATTCTGGTTATCTGTGTTTAAGTTTTTTTTGCTGAAGCTGCTTTGCAGATAAGGAGACTAATGAATTGTTATTGGCTGTTGCTAGGGAAATTGTTAACCTATTAGGGGCTGTTATGAGTTATGTGCTTTGTCCAGAGAAAATGTATAAAGAGTTTAGTTAGAAAATGTGTTTTGGAGCAGTCCAGGAAGCTTTTTCTGGGGCAAGGAGCTGACACCAAAATTTCCCAGCAGCCGGACGGAAGGAGCAGCCCTGGAAGCCTGGTTGCTGATTACTCGAAACCATCTCAGACTTTGGGTAAATACATGTTTGGAATGCTCTGAACCTACAACTACAGTGTGTGTGTGTGTGTGTGTGTGTGTGTGTGTGTGTGTGTGTGTACACACATACGTACACGCTTGCTTGAAACCTAATAAAGTAGTTTTAGGTAAAAGCACTCGTTTGTACCAATCATTATCAGACAGAGGAGCTGTGTCCTCTTTGATTTATTCCTGACACTGTCTGAAGACAGTCAAGTTACCACTGCTTTGGGTTCTGAAAACCCTGTGTGACACCAGGACTGGCCTTGATCAGTGCTGTAACTATTATCACAGCAGGATTTCATTCTCAACATTCAATTAGAGTCATAATTAATTCTGCAGGTCTAAAATGTTTTACAGCTATAACTTATTTATGCGTACAACATCTTCCTCGCATCTGAAATTAGATTTACAGCTCTTTAATTTCCTTATTCTTCCCTTGCTCATTTAAATATATATATAGCTACTAGAGTTAGTATTCTTAGTCCTCAGACACATTCAGAAAAGTGGACATTCAGTGGACTATGTCTCCAAATGAGTGCTTTGTGAAGCATATCACCCAGAATAAGGTTCTGTGCCAGTTATCTTCTCTGAAAAGCTAACTTAGTGCTATCATTTGCTATCCCTTGTTTTAATTTGTCTCAAATAAACGGTCAGCTTGTCTCAAACAATACTCTTATTTCTAAGATTATCAGACACATTCAGATTTCCATTAGCGTTCTTTTCCTGAAAATTAAAAGCGTCATTTAGAGAACACATCCTAGTCCGTTGAGATATGTTTAATATTTGCAGATCCTGCTTTTATACATTTGTACCATGGTGGGTTTTTTGAGAGACCCAAAGTATATCTACCTGAATTAATGTCAGTGATTTAGGACTGTTTATGCACACACACACACACACACACACACACACACACACCCCCCACAAGCTAACAAAATATAAAACCTTTTAATGTGGCATGGGGTTAAGTAACAAGACAACTTGAAAACAGCAATAAACCCTGAATGCTTTCCAGAAATCACTAATGCTGCCCCACACAGTTGGTCAGAAGTGTGATAATAAACAAAATAGGAAAGACTAGAAGAGATGTGTATTACTGTACATTATATAAATACCCACATATGCAGGAAGATTATTTACTGCAAAGCTAAAGTTATCAAGTGAATGAGCTTTACAATTATTTTTTTAATATCTAGTATATATCTCTGAAGTAGCCTCATAGAAAATATTAATTTTTATTGCTTTAAAGTGTTAAAAAAGGCATGAGATCTTTAGGCACAGGACAGTGGTCCAGTGGATAGGGCAAAAGACTGGGAGCTGGAAAACATGGGCTCCACTTCCAGTTCTGCCACTAGTCTTCTGCATGAATTTGCACAAATCACTTCAGCGTGATCACTATGCATTTGTACAATTCTAGCACAAGGCTGGGGCCTCTAGGCATTACTATTGTAATAGAGATAGGTCATTGATACCAGAAGTCCCGAAGTACCCCAACTAAAAAGAGAGGGTCTTATGCTACGCACTCTGTTTTTAAAAAAAGAAAGAGTATCTACATCTGAAGCATTCTTCTGTTCCCTTCTACTTGTATTTACATGTGTTGCCTCTATGTATGGAATACCCTCTCAATCCAAGTTCAGTGAGCAACCACCATCTTTGAATACAAATCTACCTGGAAAAACAACTCACCCAGGATACTCATAAAAATTATGTTTATTATTTTAGTGGGGGAGAGAAGACAAAAAACAAGGCTTTTTGTTGTCCTGAATACATCTCAACTTCAATGGAGTTATGCCAATTTACACCAGCTGAGGATCTGTCCCTCTGTGTCCAAAGGATACATCATGTGCTACTCAGGGACTGAGCTTTTGAGGTTTCTCTATACAGCCTATATGAATTTATATTTGCTGTTCATATGGTTAAAAAAAGGAAAGCCACTTGACTATATTCCTAGGTAAACTATAACTCATATTTCTAACTTCAAAGCAACAACACCATCCTAATTACGCATCACCTATAAAATCACAGAACATTCACCATGATCTGGAGTTTCATATCCAGATTTATGTCAAATTCACCCTTTCAGCTCAGAAACACATTTGGTTAAGTGAGAAAACAAGCAATGATTTTAAACAACTCATTTAAATCTCATCCAAAGTGGGCTATTGTATTCTAATGCTCATTTAGCTAAAAGCAAGCATTTCATTCTAGTTTCATTTAACTCAGCCTCAGCTTTGTGTGTGGAAGGCTGCAGCTATTTGATTCTGTAATGCCAGAGTTCCTAGAGTACATTTGTATCAATCAATCAATCTAGCCAGACATTTACTTGATGAGGAAACAACAGTAAAGGGTGGGACTGGTGTCTGGGTAGCAAAGAGAGCTGAAAAGCTGTCATGAATGTACACTGAAGCCAGGAAACAGGATTGGATACATCTCAACCATGAGGCCATCTTCATGTAGAAATTGTAAGGCAAATTTAAGCAGGGTTAGCAGAAAGAAAGGAACATGGCAGTGGTGTCTGAAGCTAAAGAAAACAAATGGATGGATTTAGATGGGCTGATTCAGTCACTGAACTGGTGGAAATAGGAAACAAAACAGGTCTGAGAAGGAGCACGGAGATCTGTTGGGAAGCAGGTCCTGTGATAAATCAATGATAGGGACTAGAGACAGAAACATATATGAAGGTTCTAAGGTGACAGGTGTGACTGGGGACAGGGATACAGGATAAGTGATTATATTTTTATATAGGTGCAATATGTAAATAGTATCAATGAAAATATAGAGTGTCTGAAAGAAACACATCATCTTTATTTGCAGCCTCCACTACTGCTCATGCACATACCTGTATTCGTGGGGCCTCCTTGACACCTGCTCATCAACAGAAAGAGTCTAATGCTTGTGCCCACAGGTGATAGAATCTGCATGCACAAAACCCCACTGAGATTAAGGCATTGAGGGGAAGCCATTGCTGCCTGTTGTGTGGGTAGGAAGATTCAGTCTCTAGAGCTGTTAATTTGGCACCGTCACGAACACTACGTTCATACTTTTTTTTTAAAAAAAGACATTCATAATTCTATAGCACTCAGATTGACCTATGTTCAGCATGAGTGGTATCACTTTAAAGACACGTGCTGCTTTATGTGACTGAAATGTAAGATGTGCAATAATTATTTCACACTTTATTCAGATCAAGTATGATGCCAAGATTTTCAGATGTTTAAGGTTCTAGCAACAACTTTTTCACTGAATTATCTTAATTAGACGAAGCTGTTCTAGGTGTGGCCCCGAATCACTTGTTACAACCGAAGTGGGAAGCAGAGATTCTATGCTTACTACTCTTTGGCAAGGTTTATATAGCTGAGATAGTAACACTACTCCCTATGTCAGTAAAAAGGCGGACGGAAAGCTGAAAGGAATAATATAGAAAAATTCAAGACTGGAATATGTGTAAAGATCAACCTCAAATAAACTAGACTGTTCATCAGGGCTAGGACTGGGAAAACATATTTGGATATGTAAAAAACCTCTGAAATTTTGCCTGGTTTTAGAACTCAATTTTAGAATCTAAAATAAAATAATCACTAATATAAAGATATCTCACAGTATACTGGCCACCCTCACACTGGATTAAGAGGAAAGGGCTTCCCAAACCAAATTATCTTCAGTTTCTGCATTAGGGTGATCCCACTCTTTTAGGAGATGAAGAGAAATGGACTTGAGGGATGCTACAAAAAGATGGAGAGGGAAGAGATGTTACCAAGCCTCTATCCAGCTGTTCTGTGGGAAGATCACAGCCATCAGGGAACACCTGAAGATACCGGAGAAGAATTTGGGTATGACAAGCTACCAGCTAAAAAAGTCAATGAGAAAGAAAAGTCCTTGGGCGTCTTCCATAAGAAGGGAAAATTAAATAGAGAGAATTGAACTGGGATGATCTAAAAAGTTCAGATCACTTAGTAGAGCTGGTAAATATATATATTTTCCATGGAAAAGAGCAATTTTAATTTTTTCAACAAAATAAAAAATAATCCTTGAAAATTTGCATGGAAATGGGAATTTTTATGAGGAAAATGTTCATTTTGCCAAAAAGACATTTTTTGTCAGAAAAAAATTTAAAAACAACATTTGACAAGCTGTGTCATGTAGGTAACTTCTAGAGCAGCACATGAGCTCCCTTGCAGATTCCCTCAAACTAGTCATCATCATGGCCTAAGCCTACGACAGAATTAAGCTCTTCTGGAACGAAAAAAAGTAGGGATGGAAATAGAGAAATTGTCTTTTCAAATGAAAAATGTATTTTAACCTTTACCTACATACTAAAACAACATGATTGAAACTCCTTACAAATACTTTTCTTCAAGTAGCAATAAAATGACACTTATAATTAGAAAACTAAATTAAAATAATCAAACATGAAAACATATTATTCTAATTTTTTATACAGGAAACTCAGTGTCACTTGTATATTACTGTATTCAGCTATTCGAAATACCGTAATTTAAAAAAGAAAATCACCTCACAAAATCCATATAGATTCTTAAGTGATTTATTTAAGCTGTAACCCTCAGGGAAATAAAGTTGAGTTGTCAGTTTCATTCCAAATGCATACAACAAAACTCTTTCAACCCTAATGTCTCAAAATGCAAGATCAAGGGGTAGTTTGCAAACCAGGATGTGTTGCAGTGCTCAGGTATTCCACCAATACTGCAGTATTCACAGACTACTTCCTCTTCCAGTTCCAAAAGAGGCTCCCAAATAAGACAAACCCTTTGTATAAACAGTCAAGCAATTGTGTCTGCATAGTTCAGAACACTCCAAAAAAGGATTCTAGATACACAAACCCATAAATGAAGTGAAATTTGCTAAACCCATCAATTTCAACTAAATCAAGCAATTTTACAGTGACAGGTGCATTAAGTGGGTACGGGCACTACACTGAACCACCGACCCAGACAAACTCATAAACCAATTCTCCTTTACTATATGCAGCTAGCTTGCTCTATGAAAAGCAAAATTGTTTCAGTTAATGTTCAGTTAATTAAAGCTTGTCTCTTTCACCACAAGAAGTTGGCCCAATAAAAGATATTATCTCTCCCACCTTCTCTCTCTCATATCTTGGAACCAACACAGCTACAACCACTCAGTTAATGTTGTTATTCTAAATTCTGATTCTTTCACACTTATTCATGCTGAGTACTACAGTACCTAACCATCCGAGTAGTGCGACTGAAATCATAACATTTGGGATGGGCTCATGGAGTGACTCATCCCAAGGAAGAGAGGTGGAACAAGGCCCTGAAGTTACAGTGGTGCATTTTTGACTGAATGATAAACTAGAGCTAGGCAAATAATCCAAAATAAATCCCGACAAATATGCCATTGAATTTTTAAACAAATCTGCTTTGACTGTGTTTGCAGCCTTCTGTGATTACTTTCCATGAATATTTTATCAGATGAAGAATGTTCACTGGAACATTGAGTTTTAAAGCAATGCTGCAGAACAGCTGAGGAAACCACATTGAGAAACAATCATTTCAAGTATCCATACTTAGAAACCTGACTGTTTACCATTAACTTGGGTTTGAATAGGGACTGGGTCATTACACATATCGAATCTATTTCCTTAAGTTAAGTATCACTACAAAAGTTTTTTTTTCCTCCTGCTGATAATAGCTCATCTTAACTAATTAGCCTCTCACAGTTTGTATGGTAACTTCCAACTTATCTGTATGTGTATATCTTACTATGTGTTCCATTCTATGCATCCGATGAAGTGGGCTGTAAAAAAACATAGGGCCTGAATATAGCAGAAATATCAATAAACTGGGGGAGAGGGGGGAGAGAAACTGTCAGAAAAGGGACAGTTCTCTCGTCCTCCAGTACCACAGAGGCATCTACATATAAGCACTGAAATGTTTGTTTTTCTCCTTATTAAGGCATGAAGACCCTATATTTAAGTACATTATATTTATTTGAACACTACATAGCAATCACAACCACCACCACAACCAGATGTTGACTGCAGCCTGCAGCTCCCTGCAGTCCAGAACCCTGCCTTCCAAAATGGAGAACGATATTTGGCCTCTGCAGCCACACCCCACCTCTTCACACAACAATGGCAGCTGCTCCACGTAACATTTGGGCAACAAAGTTTGAGGGAAGTGGCTGGGCAGAGCCAGAGGAGATCACTTTCCACAGTGTCATCCTCCAGGGTAGTATTCACGTAGCGCTCGAACATTTGAGCATGCAGGTTAATTCTGACAGAATTCAACAGTAACTTACAAAGATCTCTGGCAGCACCATGTTTGAGGTAGCCAGTCTTGTGACTCCAGGAGCCATGACGACCCTTGCAGCCTTCCATCCTGCTGCTGCCGCCTTTGGGAAAGGAACAAAGTACCATTTGGACAGAGCTTTCGCAGCTGTATTGCAAACCAAGCATTCAAAAATCATGGGTCACTCCCCCAAAAAATCTTGAAATTGTTCTTTTTAATCTCATGATTTTTAAGCCAAACAAAACAAAAACTATAATACATGTAGGATTCTTATTTGCCTTCTGGCTTTTGAGCCTTTAGGATGCATTTGGGTCACATTTTCAAGGTTTTCCTCTGCAACCTTGAGAGCTAGAAATTTACTACTTTTTTTTAAATTAAAGCTGAGGTTCACATATTTGGCTTGTGATATACAGAAGGTCAGACTGGAAGATCTGGTGGTCGCTTCTGGCCACAACTCTATGATTATGTTCACATAATTTCAGGAGCTTGGGCTTTAAGAAAAACATTTAATGTAATGAAATATGGCAAAATTGGGATAGTTGACAAACACTGTCACAGTCACGTAACACAGTGCCTCTTCCACTATTGTGTAGCTGATTCATAAGGCTACTCCCTAATATGTTCAGTCCCTTCTCCCTACCATCTCCATTGTTGATAGGCACAATCAGTACAGGGTATTAAAGGGGACATGCTACTCTCCTCCCTCAAAATTTTACTGTGCCATTTATGTTTTCTGCTTCTCTTCAGTCCTCTCCCAGAAAAAGGTTTCATTCATCCTCTTCTCCATTCCCTTCTGCCTCTGATCCACATTCATAATTCTGAATGCAGTGTACACGCGAATGTTGTACACCCAGATCAGATACACAATTTAGGGCTTTGAAAAGTCCCATACTTTTTTCTATACAGGGTTCTTGAAGGAGCCTAATGAACATGGGTGCCCAACTCCCATTCAATTTCCCTGGAATCTGAGCACCTTCAGGCTCCTTTGAAAATCCCAACTCTGTCTGCTAATTTTCATAAATTTCGTCATAGCCACTGCAGTCTCACAGGTGTTTCACGCCTAACAGTGATGAGCCCACCACGGCCAAGATATCAAATCAGTTTTAAATTATTTACATGCTCAGCTCATTTGCTGAGGAATACGTTTAGGAAAATTTATATTCCTCAAGTGTTCCATCAGTGGGATGTTGCCTCCAGAAATATACATGTTGAGTCTTATCAGTGAAAGATTCCACTATCAGTAGCCCAACATATTTTAGGGTAACTGAAAATCACTGCAGTGCTAAGGAAAGATGTATGACCTACTTGCATAAAAAAAAAAAAGTACTTGCTTTCTACTTTATTCCAAATAACCTCTCCTAGATTGTTCAAGTATATATTTCATACATCCTCCATTACGCTCACCAACATCCCCCAACTCTCTATCCTAATACCCCTAGTCAGTTTCTGATGTCTTTATATATTAAATTAGCATCCAGTCTATCCCATCATTTCCACTTCAGTGGCAGTCCATCTCCCTGTGCTATTCCAGTTTATTCACAAAGCCCACACCCTCCATATTGCAACATCAAGATGACCATTCATCCAAATAATCCTGGTCAGCACTGTCACTGCTTTGACAACAGATGACTGTACCTGTCACATTAGATAAGCTATTCCCTTTGATTCAGATTAAATGGCAGGATGATACGTACATATAATCTGTCACATGTGGAGCCTTGGTGCAAAGACAAATCTATCAAATACGAAGTGCATGAAGAGAATGACAAAGCACATGAAATGTAATGGAATATGTTTTAATATTTGAAAGATCCTCCTTTCCAAAGGAGGACTTAATAGAGGAGAAGCTATTAAGCCTCTTACCAGTGAGAGCAAAATCTCTCTCACGCACACATGAGTGCCCCTAATACACTATGGACTTCACTATGGTCTCCTATTCATACTCCCAGCTTATTTCTTCCAGCCATCTTGTTTCCATCAGCAATGCTAATAGGTTGAGATGTTCAAAGCAGTGCAAGGGAATTGGCCACATGTCTTCCATTAGTTAACAGATTGTGTTCCTTCTATTCATTCTAAATGGAAGATATGTGGCTAAATCCCCTGCACAGCTCTGAAAATCCCAACCCCAATCTCTAAGCACAGTCAAGGGAACAGAAGCACAGTCAGATGTCAACATCTGTTATGTCCAGCCTCAATTTATTCATACTTGATCTATGCCTTTTTAGTAAGTTTCATTTTGCTAGGATGGCGTAAAGAGGCCTAAGTGTAAATGACAACCATCTTGATGTATCTTTCCATCAACAAAAGCAAATAGGCTCCTACTTCCCTGGTCATAGAAACTGCAGTAATTCCTCAAGAAAGAGTCCTCACAAGAAATGCCAAATGTGTGAGGCAAAAGGCACCCAGATAACACCGTGACAGCCATCTACTACGCACTGGAAATATTCATAGTCATAGTAATAATAAATAATTCATCCTTGGTGTAACAATTTATGTAAACAGAATTACACCAAGGATTAATTTGGCCCTCATACTTTAATTTTCATGATGTATTTTGAGGGATCACACTGGAAATTACTCTTATTCCAAGATATGTATTGAAATCATCCTTTGTACACAAATGTCAGTGAGTGTGTGACTATCTTTCTAACCTCAGGAGGCTTTGTTCCAAAGGTTAAAAAGTCATCCTCCATGCTGAGGGACATGGAAGAGATCCAACAAGAAAAATACCCAGTAAATGTGACTATTAGGCATACATGAGGGATCATGTCCTCTCCTTCAAAAAAGACAGGTACCTTTTCTGTAACTGGTGTTCTTTGAGATGTGTTGCTCATGTCTATTCCACAACAGGTATGCGTGCTTGCCATGTGCACCAGTGTCAGAAGTTTTTCCCCTAGCAGTACCCGTGGGGGGGGGGGGAGAGCGTCCCCCACAACCCTTGGAGTGGCACCTGCCTGGCGTGGTATATGGGGAGCTGCACGCTCCCCCCCCCCCCTTAGTTCCTTCTTGCCAGACAACTCCAACAGAGGGGAAGGAGGGTGGGATGTGGAATAGACATGAGCAACACATCTCGAAGAACACCAGTTACGGAAAAGGTAACTTTTCTTCTTCAAGTGATTGCTCATGTGTATTCCACAATAGGTGATTCCAAGCTATATCTCTTGGAGGTGGGTAGGAGTTCACAAGTTCCCAGGATGGAGGACAGCCCTGCCAAACCTGGCATCATCCCTGGTTTGGGGGACGATCGCATAGTGCGAGGTGAATGTGTGAACTGAAGACCACGTGGCGGCCCTACAAATGTCCTGGATGGGGACGTGGGCCACGAAGGCAGCCGACAAGGCCTGCGCCCGAGTTGAGCGTGCCCTCACAATGGGTGGCGGGGGGACACCTGCCACCTCATAACAGGAATGGATGCACGAAGTGATCCGATTGAAAAGCCGCTGAGTGGAAAGCGCACACTCAGCCGAGGCAACGAACAGTTGCGAGGCCTTTCCGAACGGCTTGGTCTGCTCAACGTAGAAAGCCAGAGCCTGCCGCACATTGAGCGTGTGGAGACGGCACTCCTCACTGGATGTGTGAGGCTTGGGGCAGAGGACCAGTAGAAAAATGTCCTGCCCCATGTGGTAGGCAGAGACCACCTTCAGGAGCAGGGCTGGCTCCAGCTTTTTTGCTGCCCCAAGCAGCGAAGGAAAAAACAAAAACAAACCAAGCCTGGTTGAGCTGCTGCCGAAGTGCCACCGAATAGGAAGAGAAGGACTGCAGGGCCTGCAGCCAAATTGCCGCCAAAGACCCAGACGTGCCGCCCCAAGTCCAGACAGAGTGATGCCCCTTTCTATTGGCCGCCCCAGGCACCTGCTTCCTTCGCTGGTGCCTGGAGCCAGCCCTGTTCGGGAGGAAAGCGGGGTGTGCGTGGAGCTGGACCTTGTCCTTATGAAAGACTGTGTACGTTGCCTTGGAGGTCAGGGCCCTGAGCTCCGAGAGTCGCCTGGCCGACATGATTGCAACCAGGAAGGCCACCTTACATGAGAGGTAAGACCAGGAGCACATGGTCAGTGGTTCAAATGGGGGCCCTGTGAGATGAACCAACACCAGGTTTAGGTCCCACTGCGGCACCGGGGGTCTAGAATATGGAAAAAGACTGTCCAAACCCTTAAGGAACCAGACAGTCATAGCATGGGAAAATACCGTGTGTCCTTGCACCGGCGGATGGAAGGCCCATATGGCTGCCAGGTGCACCTTGACCGACAAGGGCGCCAGGCAGGAGGTAATCAAGGATAAGCTGGATCGGAACGGTCACCGGGGCGACACCCTGGTCCGCCGCCCACTGGGACCACTTCACCAAATAAGCGCGGCGGGTGGAGGGCCATCTACTTTTGAGGAGGACGCGCTGAAGCTGCTCTGATCATGTCCTTTCTTTTCCACCTAACCACTGAGCAGCCATACCGTGAGGTAAAGAGCTGCCAGGTTGGGGTGGAGGAGGCAGCCCTGGTCCTGAGAGAACAGGCCCGGGCGGAGCGGCAAAGGACACGGCAGAGCTACCGCCAGGCCCGTGAGGGTCCCTCACCAATGCTGCCTGGGCCACTCCGGGACAATCAGGAGGACCTGGGCCTTGTCGTCTTTATCTTTTCCAGGACCCTGCTGATTAGAGGGAATGGGGGAAAGGCATAAAGAAGCCGGCCTGACCAGGACAGGAGAAAGGCATCGGAGATAGCACTCCTCCCCAGACCCCCCTACCCCCCGAGCAGAACCAGAGGCATCGCCGGTTTTGCCGAGTCATGAATAGGTCCACCTGGGGAGTTCCCCACCTTCAGAAGAGCCAGTGGGCCACTTCCAGGTGGAAGGACCACTCGTGTTGCGAGGAAAAGTCCCTGCTCAAGCGATCTGCCCTCTTGTTCTGGGCGCCCGGTAGGTGGAAGGCCTTCAGGTGGATGCCGTGGGCTATACAGAAGTCCCACAGCCTGAGGGCTTCGCGGCAGAGGGCATAGGATCAGGCCCCGCCTTGCCTGTTGATATAGAACATTGAGGCCATGTTGTCCAGGAAGACCCTGACTACCTTGCCCTCCAGGTGGGAGCAGAAGGCCATACACGCCAGCTGCACCACCCTGAGCTCCTTGACGTTTATATGTAAGGTCAGGTCTTGAGCCGACCACAGGCCCTGAGAGTCTAAAAGTTCCCCACATGGGCCTCCCAACCCAGGTCCGATGCATCGGACACCAACTCCAACGATGGGGCTCTGTCCCTGAACGGGACCCCTTGGAGCATGTTGTTTGGGGCGGACCACCACCATAGTGAGGTGATTATAGAGTCTGGCACGGTGAGGACCTTGTACATCCTGTCCATGACCTGGGAGAACTTCGAGGCCAACCAGAGCTGGAGGGGCCTCATCCTGAGTCTGGCGTGATGGATCACGTATGTGCATGCCAACATGTGACCCAGGAGTTGCAGGCAAACCCTGGCTGTTGGCACTGGGAACCTTGTGACCGAGTCGATGAGACCTTTCAGGGTCTAGAATCTATCTGGCGGGAGGGAGGCCCTGGCTGACACTGCATCCAAGAGCGCCCTGATAAACTCTATGCATTGGACCAGGACTAATGTGGACTTGGTGTTGTTTACCCGCAGGCCCAAGGCAGTGCACGTAGACAGGAGGAGAGCCACTTGATCCCTCACCTGCAACCGGGAGTTGCCCTTGACCAGCCAGTTGTCCAGATAGGGAAATATCTGGACCCCCCACCATCTGAGGTAAGCCACTACCACCGACATGCATTTTGTAAACACCTTGGGGGCAGTGGACAGACCAAACGGGAGGACCGTGAATTGGTAGTGACTCTGTCCCACCACGAAACGGAGGAAGTGCCTGTGCCTCTCGAATATGTGGACGTGGAATTATGCGTCCTGTAGATCGAGGGCAGGGTACCAGTCCCCGGGATCCAGGGAGGGGATGGAGACCATGCAGAACTTGAGCTTCACCATGTACTGGTTCAGACCTTGGAGGTCCAGGATGGGTCTGAGCCCCCCTTTGGCCTTCGGGATAAGGAAATAACGGGTGTAATACTCCTTGCCCATGAACTCCTCAGGCACCATCCCACCTCCTGCTCTAGCAGAGCTTTGTGCAAGGGGTCCCCCAAGAGGGACTGGGGCAGGGGTGGTTGGTTGGGGAGGAAGTAAACTGAAGGGTGTAACCCCGGGAGATCGTGTTGAGGACCCATCGGTCCGAGGTTAGCCGCGACCATTCCAGGAGGAAAGCACACAACTGGTTGGAGAAGGGAAGCTTTATTGGGGTGGATCCCTGATGAGGACTGGTGAGGTGCCCCCGAGCGTCCCATTAAAAACGCCTTTTCCCCGCCTGCTTGCCTTTGAAGGACCCAGGCTGCGGGGCAGGCCGAGACTGCCTCTGAGAGCATCTCTTATAGTCCCACTACTTTTTATGGGCATCCTCATTCTTCGGAAGGGATGCCTGGACGGGAGTCTGCTGCGACTTGAACTTAGGTTTTGCCGGAACCAGGACATGGAGGCCCAGAGTCTGGAGGGTCATGGGGGAGTCTTTCATGCCAGGCAGGCTTGTATCTGTTTCCTCCACAAACAGAGCTTTCCTGTCAAACAGGAGATCCTGCATGGAAGACTGCGCCTCACTGGACAGCCCAGAGAGCAGGAGCCATGACGCCCATCTCATGGACACTGCGGAGGCCATTGATCGTGCAGCCGTGTCTGCAGCATCCAACGCTGCCTGCAGGAATGCCCTAGTGGCCGCTGCCCCTTCCTCAACTAGCACCTTGAACTCCTTCCTATCGCGCTCCTGGAGGGAGTCCTCAAACTTGAGCAGGGAGCCCCACAGATTGAATTCGTACCAGCCCAGGAGAGCCTGATGGTTTGCCATTCATAACTGGAAGCTCGAAGATGAATAAACCTTCCTTCTGAAAGAGTCCAGTCTCCTAGAGTCTTTGTTCTTTGGGGTCGGGGCTGGCTGACCCTGCCGTTCCCTGTGGTTGACCGAATCGACCATCAGGGAGTTGGGCGCCAGGTGGGTATACAAGTACTCATGCCCTTTAGTGGGTACAAAGTACTTGTGTTCCGCCTTTTTAGAGATGGGGGCCGATGAGGCCGGTGTTTGCCACAGGGCATTAGAAATCTTAGCCAGCCCTTCATGAAGAGGCAAGGCCACACTACTCGGTGCTGATGGAGACAACACGTTAAACAGGGAGTCTGCGGGCTCCTCCATCTCCTGTGCCTGGAGGTGAAGGCTGGGTACCACTCTCTTTAAGAGTTCTTGGTGGGCCCTGAAGTCCTCCTGTGGGACAGAGGGGGGAGGGGCCGTAATCGCCTCCTCCAGGCAGGGCGAGGAGGCCAGTGCAGTGCTCTGGGTGTCAGCCGGCACCGGAGGGTCCACCACCTGGTCAGACTCTGGGCACGTTCCCGAGGACGTACATCCCACCGACTCCTTTCTCAGAGGTCTGGAGAGGGAGGCCGATAGTGCTTCTGAAGCTCCGGCCACCGAGCGAGCTCTCACCAGGTGCTGCACTGGAGGCCACGGTACCCACTGGTACCACTGGGCCAGCCACGATGCTCGGTGCCACTACACCTGCTGTGGCACTGGCGGGGCCGGCTGGTCGGGTTGGCTGGCCTGGCCCTTCGAAGGATGGCTATGAATGGAGACCAGGCTGGCGTAAGATCTGCTGCTGTCTCTGGATTGGGAGGAGCAGTGGTGCCAGGATCTATGACGGCCAAGGGAACGCGATCTCGACACGGAGGACCGGTACCAACAGTAACAGTTGCTCCATGAACGGCCTCGACGGGCGGACCTGCGACAGCGAGACACCATCGATCGATACCTGGGGCTGCGATGCCTTGGCAGAGACTTGGAGCGGGCGTCTGAGCGGGAACGGCGTCGATGACTGTGCCATGACCGACTGTGGTACTCTCTCCGAGACAAGGACCGATGGCGATGCCTGCTGCGGTCCCGCCGATATTCACTCCTTGAGGACGAGCGGTGCCACAAGTCCCAGCCGGACGGAACCCAACCAGACAATCTGGTCAGTGTCTAGAGTGATCCACCTGGAATCTTCCCCGAGCGATCACTGGGCAGTGATCGGCATCAGGAATGTTCCCTTGACCGAGACTGGTACCGGCCGGAGGCGACTATGGAGATCCCAGCGGTGGCTTGCCTCTGGAGCGCGGGGCCGACATCAGCGGCACTCTGGGCACTGGCATGGACATAACGTCCCAGGCCACCTGGAGGGCTTCAGGCATAGACGGCATCCAGACATCCAGAGAGGCCTGTTCCGAAGGGGCCAGGCTATTCCGCTCAACATGAGTTGGAGGCCTGGGGCCTGGTGGGGATCGAGGACTGCCCGACATGGGCCTAGCCTCTGTCCCAGACTTCCCTCGGTGCCACTGCGAAGAGGGAGTCTTCCTGGCCCTCTTGGAGTGCCCCGTGGATGGGGAGCGGTGCCATCTGGTCGATGGCACTGGAGAGTCGCCGTGTACCAACGCTGCGGTGCCGGCTACCGGTTCAGAGTGGCGGGCCGGGGTCGGGGTCAGCGCCGACTCCATCAGGATGGGCCGAAGCCTAACGTTCCTTTCTCTTTTGGTCCGAGGCTTAAACGACTTGCAAATCTTGCACCTTTCGCTGATATGGGTTTCTCCCAAGCAGCACAAACAGTCTGCATGCGGGTCACTTCTTGGCATAGAAAGTCTACAAGAGCCGCCCGACTTAAACTCCGGGGTGTGGGGCATGCCTCGGCCCGGGCTCACTAACTAAACTAACTACAAGTACTAACGCTGAACAAACGAATAGTTCTGGGGACGAACTACAGCGAAGCTGGAGCAGAGCAGTTCTGATGCACCTTCACTGGCGGCAAGAAGGAACTGAGGGTGGGGGGAAGCACACAGCCCCCCTTATACAACGCCTGGCAGGTGCCACTCCAGGGGTCGCAGGTCCCCCCTCCCCCCCCACGGGTACTGCTAGGGGAAAAACTTCCGGCACACACACCTATTGTGGAATATACATGAGCAATCACTCAAAGAAGAACTGAGCTGGGGAAAATGGAATCCCATTAGGATTTAGGCTCCTAAGAAACTTAGGTGCTTTTGAAAATTTCATGCATAAAGAATATTATTACAAGCCCAAAGATTTTCAAGAATAGCTTAAACTTGGGCTCCTAAATTCCTAATTTCACCCCAATTTTCAAACTGAGGCATCTAGAATTCATGCCTAAATTTTATATTCAGATATGTAGGATGGGATCTTTAAAAGTCCTCAGTGAAGTCCATGAGTTAGGCCAATGTTTTTGAAAATTGCACCCATACGTTACTTATGATAACATTAGACGCCTAAGTTTGAAATTTAAGCAAAATATTTGTAGTAATAAACTAACACGTTTCCTGAAATAAAGGGCCTGATTTTTCACATTAGCAGGGGGAAATTAAGTCAAAAGCCATAAAGTGACAACAATCTAATCTTCCTTCAAGTCATTTTTCAAAATTCACTGTTTCTGTAGTGCATACAGAAAACAGCAACCTGATACCGAGTATGAAGATGGCCAGCTGTAATGACTGTTCCTGACTGGCTAAGAATTGCACCCATTTTTTATAACCCTATGACCCTCACCTTACCATCTCTGCCCACTTGTCTGTTTCATCCACCTGTTGCATCTCATCTTTCAGATTACAAATCTAAATACAAATAGGGACTGCTATTTTGCAATTGCAATTACAAGAACTGTGCATGCAATCTTCATATTTGCATGTGAAAATGGTCAGTTAGACACAAAGTCTGCAATTACACATGTAACTTTTCAAATAGTAAACTGGGTTTCTGCTGATATGAAAATCAGTGCTCAAAATTATTTATTTTGACTGAGGGTTTTTTGGTCTTGGGAAAGTCCCTGACCCTCCCTAGCTTAGCATTCCCTTCTATAAAATGGGGATATTCTTTTCTTACTTAGTTCACAGGGGAATTGTCAGAATTAATCAGTTCATATTTGCTAAGTGCTTTAGAGATTAAAAGTGCTATGTTATTCTAAGACAGATACAAGAAATCACATCCAGGGTGATGAGAAAACAGACATTGTACTGAAGAAAAATATAAAAACATGACCAGAGTATGTGTTAGCACTTTGTTAATAACTGTTATTTTCTTTTAAATGTTTTCAAAAAGTTAGTTCTCAATGGCTGTAGTGCCTTAATAACTCAGCTGCTTCTCCCTCCCTTCTTTTTCTCCTTTTCTTCAATGTAGTATGTGATTGATTGCTTTAAAAAGAATACAGTTTCATTTTTTAATGTGACTCAGACTGGAAAAGTAGAATCAGTCATGAAGACAATCGTGTAATTAAGCAAAAAATTCATAAAGTGGGGGGCAGGAGAAAGAGAAAGACACAGCTACTGTAACTATTTTAATCAGCAAAAGTAGTATCATAGTGAAAGAAAGCCAAGCCAGCCTCATAGCCAGTAGAGGGAGCCAGAAAAAGTGCTTACTATGCATTGTAAAAGAATAAAGAGAAACTAAAACAGATGCAATTTTTTCACATCTTTAGGGCTTTGCAAGCATTTATACATTATCTGGGGTTTTTTTTATTAAATGCATCTGTTTGTAACATTACAAGTTTAAAACCATTAAGTAACTTAAAAGGCCTGACTGATTTCTACAGTTTACAGAGATGCAGCAGAACCTTTGATGAGCTTTGGTTACTTAGTTGCCAGGAAGTCTAATCTTCATTCAAGAAACAGAGGTTCTCCTGAAGTGGTCTGCAGGACTTGGATACAAGGAATACACACACAATGAGCCAGATGTTATGTTTTCCCCTACATACTACACTACAGAAGCCTACCTGTACTGTTTAATAAATAAATAAAAATAATACCTAGTCTTATTAGCACTTATCAGTAGATCTCAAAGTGCTTTACAAAGAGGTCACTATCATTACCACCATTTTACAGTTGGGGAAACTGTGGCACGGGGAAGTGAAATGACTTGACTCAAGTGTACATGATGCCGATACAGACGCTCAAGCAGAGCTGGCTGAATACTATTAGATGAATAACCTACTCACTGATTTTTGCTGTCATTTATCAAATAAGATATTGGCCAAATATTTTTTTCCATTAATCCACTAGCTTTACACAAGTGAACAATTTTCATGGACTGATTAATAACACCACCCCGGTCAATGAATCTTAAAAATGAAAGGGCCAAATCCTCAGCTAGTATGAATGGGCATGGCTCAATTGACTTCAGTGCAGCCATGCTCATTTGCCCCAGACCTGCAGCTCAGAGCTGGGCAAATACTGCCAAAAAAAGTTTCCAAAAATATCCATAGATTAAAATTTTTATAAACTTGCTTTAGCATTGAGCCTCTTTTGTGCTCATTCTGGGCCCAATCCTCCAACCACATAACCACAGGAGTAATTTTACTTGTGTGTGTAGTCCCGGGGCAGTTCCAGAGGTTTTCCACATGGTAAGCACAACTGAACCACTCATTTTAATTAGCATGGCATGACTCAGGTTTGGCCAGGCCACCAATTCCACAATGATGGAGGGACCACCAGGCCAAATATCAGTGAGCAGTGTTGCAAATGGATGCACTGGGTCAGAATATCACTCAGTTTGGGGGGCTTCTCAAAGGGAGCGTCTGGGGCAAACTGACATTTTTGCCCACCAGGTAGCCCTGCCAATGGTACACACTGTACATCGTGTGCATACAGCTGTGGGCACCACTGAGTAGTCCCATTGACTTCAGTAGGACTAACCACTTGAGTAATGCTGGTCATGAAGGTAACTGAAGGGTGGAATCAACACTGAAAACAATCTAGTAAATGAGTTTGTTGGTAAAAAGGCTCACGGAAACAGTACATTTTAAGCAGAATTTGCAGAATGTTTAACAGAAAGGGAATTTCAGACTTATCATAATGAGACTTGGCAAAAGAAACCTAATTCTAAGTATTACATTCCTCCAATCAAAGAAGAAAATAGTATCACCTGACGTATGTGTCCAACCAAAAATAACTCAGATTGACAGTGAACATTCACAATATAAGGCTTACAATGAGCTACAGACCAAGATATTTTCACAAATTATGTTTTGAATCTAATGGTTATTCCAAAGTATTTGTAAGGAAATCACAATCTGCTCATGGACAAACTGTTAACAGAATGAGATGAAGTCTGATTAATAAAATCCAGTTCTCCTTAAACTGCATGTCTTCCTCTGCCCTTTGGACTGCCACTGACAAAGTAATAACAAGCATTTCCAAGTTCTGCAACTAGGTCATGACTGTGTTTAGGACAGAAGCGATCTACTGTAACTTAGGTCATGTGCTATTATCTTCAACTGTGACGCACCACCAGAGTTGTTCACCCAACAGCAATATTATGTAAACATCTTATATCCTTTAGCTTTTGCTTTATGGCAAGGAATGAACATATTTTGCTTTGAACATGTACAAGTAATGATAGGAAAGCATTTTATTAGCTGAACAGATAAAACGGTCATCCGCTTGTATTTATATGGAGACTTCTTCAGTAATTATATAAAATGCAGCAACACTTACTGCACCCCCAGAGCTGCTAATGCTACTTGATATATACACAATGCGAGTGTGCTCAGAAATGCGCACATATGAATATACCTCTATATCTAAACTCACATTTGACTTATCCATTACCTCCGTATAGCCTCAAACTAAAAATGGAGATGAAAAGTGGTTAGCAAAATATAATTCAGAAGAGTTAGCAAGAAGGTCTAGATTTTAAAAAAAGTTTGATAATAGATTTTTTTCTTCCAATTGTGAAAAGTACATGAGTTCCTAAGGCATATTTATGTGTGCACCTTTACGATGTTCTTTACCTCAAAAATAGCAATAGTAGCACATGATGTAATAGTTGCTTTGGTAACTGATTTTTCCCCCCTTTAAAAGCAAAGTAAATAGTTGTGTAATACTCACTTAAATTATCAGTGCGTATGAGATTGCCCTGCAACAAAAGCCGCTCTTACATCATCATTTTTCCTGTGCTTTTTCCATGAATATGCACAAACTGTAAAGTACTACACGCTATATAAGTAAACAACTGGGGTCAATGCTGCATGTTACTATTACAGGAGGTTATTCTAAAAGGCTTTAATTTTGGAGAGGAACTGGAAGTTAACTGCTCTGATCAATAGAATTTGAAATAGATTCATTTTAATAATAACCTTCCTCTTAATGAGAGTCCAAGCTACACATGAGCATATGTGATCAGAGATTGAAGTAACTCCATCATGTACATTTTGAACTAGCTTCTACGCTGGAATCCCTTTTGAACTGCTATAGTGGTGCTAAGGGACTGAAAAGCAGCCAGACATCCTAGGTAGCACAGAACTGACGTGACAGGCTCCTGTGCTACATACCTGTAGCCCCACTACAGGGGGCTCAGATAGAGCTCTGGTTAGTCTCTGCAGGTGGAAAGTGCCCTTGGGGACCATAGCCAAGGGGTGAACTTCAGAAACAAAGTCAGTCAAATATGGCAAATCTTCAGACTCTAGTGAGAACAGCCAATCATTTCACACTGCAACCACTAATTGCTGTTCTTTAGGGACTGTTGAGCTATTTTGATTTAACATTTACAGTTTACTCTTCCAAGAAACCAGTCTGTAGCCAATCATAACACAATATACAAATACAAAAGAGCTCCAGAATAGAGGCCCAGTCCTGTCCCATTCTCTTTTATAACAAATTCCAATTGACTTCAGTGAGATCAGGAATCAGTTAAAATAGACACTCATTACTAATTTATAAAATTACAAATACAATTTTTCCAGAATTATGGACCTACCTTTACATAAAAATGGGCACTCTATGTATAACTAATCTAAATAAATCATGTCACTATGGTTCAAATTAAAATTAAATAGTTTCTAATTTTGCTACAAGCCATTGTATGAATTTGTTGAGATCAAATGCATTTATAACACCTTCTAACGATCTGGAGGTTTTTAAACCTTATTGAGACCATTAAAACATAATTTTTATAAAGTAGAGGTTTAATTAAAATTTAGACTGTAAATTATAATTTGATAGTTAAACAAAAGAAGTTTCTTGATGCTTCAATAGATTTATAGAGTCCAAGCATGGACGCGACCATTGTGATAATCTAGTCTGATTTCCTGTCTAACACAGGCCAGAGAACTTCCCCAAAACAAGTCCAAGAGCAGATGTTTGAGAAAAAACATCCAATCTTGATTTAAAAATTGCCAGAGATGGAGAATCCACCATGACCCTTGGTAAATTGTTCCAGTGGTTAATTACCCTTACTGTTAAAAATCTATATTCTATTTGCAGTCTGAATTTGTCTAGATTCAACTTCCAGTCTTCAGATCATATTATACCTTTTTCTGCTACTTTGAAGATCTCATCATCAAACATCTGTCCCCCATTTAGGTACCTATAGCTTTAATCAAGTCACCCGTAAGGTTCCCTTTGGTAAACAAAACAGACTCAAAGAGCTTAATCTATCACTATAAGGCATATTTTTTAATCCTTCACTCATTCTCATGGCTCTTATCTGAAACCTCTCCAATTTATCAACATCCTTCTTAAATTGTGGACACCAGAACTGGACACAGTATTTCAGCAGTGGTTGAACCAGAGCCAAACACAGAAGCATTGTACTCAAGATTCCCCTGTTTATGGATCCAGAGATCCCATTAGCTCCTTTTGCCATAACAATGTACTGGAAAGTCCTGTTCAGCTGATTATCCACCTCCAGCCCCAAAAATGTTTTCAGAGTTATTGCTATGCAGGATGGGGGATTCTACATATGGCCTACATTATTTGTTCTTAGATGTATGCATTTAGCCATAACAACACATATTGTTTGCTTGCTTACCAAGTGATTGCTCTGGTTTAGTGACCTGTCCTCTTTGTTATTTATCATTCTCCCAATTTATGTGCCAACTGAAAATTTTGTCGGTGATGATTTTGTGTTTTCTTCCAGGTCATTGATAAAATGTTAAATAACATGGGGCCAAGAATCAATTTTGCAGGACCTCACTGGAAACATACCTGTTATATGTTAATACTACCTGAAAAAGGAGACCACAACTACAGATATTCTCATATTGGTCAGAAGTGTGTCAAAACAGGTAATTTACAGCCAAACATGTTCTTATGTTTGCCCTAATAAGGACATGTTATACAATTAAACCCACTTTAGATGGACCATAGGGAAAATTGACTTTTAAAAAAAATCAGTTACTTAATACGGCTGGTCTCCTTATAAAAATGGAGCATAAATGAACTCACTACATCAAAGGTTACTTTGGAGTGGATTTTTAAAGGCCGCAACTAAGGCCCATTTGAATCAATGGAAAAATTCCCATTCATTTCTGGATCAGTGCCAAACAAAGGAGCTGATTAATAAGAGTGGTGTTAGTGGGTTGTGAATTTGCACATTAGCATGTAACATGTTTAGCTCTACACCTGCATCACTTGGCAGCACAAGGAAGTTAGAAAGAATTTCATCCACTTCTCCTTTTTCACCAATTGGTGGCATTAGACAGTTCTGCATTCATTATAAATATACGTTAAAGAACATCAGATTTTGGATTCATAATTCTGAGCACACATAATGAGGATTCTAATTTTTTTAAAAATGACTGCCTTATGTAATTCTCATGTCCTCAGTCATTCATACGATTTTTAGGTTTCGAATATTCATTTAATTCTCATGTTTCATGCAACCTTTTTTATTCTCATGTGTCTAAGACAGCAAACTAATTTAAAACATGCAGTGTCATTAAATTTCCCTGATGCCTTTACATTAATTAGACTACACATCAATTTTACCAAGTGATGTATTTACCCTTTTATCAGTATAGACAGTGTCTGTCATGTGATCTTATTTTCAACAGCAAATTACTTCCTGTTGTGAGTTCAACTGTTAGGATTCTTACAGAGTATTTCAATCATAGAAAGGTATCAGAATATCAGGGTTGGAAGGGACCTCAGGAGGTCATCTAGTCCAACCCCCTGCTCAAAGCAGGACCAATCCCCAATTTTTGCCCTAGATCCCTAAATGGCCCCCTCAAGGATTGAACTCACAACCCTGGGTTTAGCAGGCCAAAGCTCAAAGCACTGAGCTATCCCTCCTAACCAACTATGCTGCAGCAAATATTCCTGTTCTATTAAAATATTTTCTAGTTATACAAGTTATTTTCCTACTGAATTGCTTTGCTGTTCCTAACTCTTTAGACTCTGTTCAATTTAATCAGATTATTTTCAAAAGCAGGATAGCTTTTTTTTAAAATACTAATAATTTCAAAGGGTTTTTTTTTTTTAAGAGCTGATAAATATTCACATTAGATCCTTTCCAATACCAGCAATAAGAAAATAAGATGAATATAGTAACAATACTCCGTATATTTAGTGAGGATAAATCTCAAAAATGAAAACTTAACACTGATTTTCCATTCTGAAAAAGACCAACCTATTCATTTCAATCCTTAAAAAATATTTCTTTTTCATGCCAAAGGCAAAACCTATTAGTTCTATAGTAAATGGGGAAAGGAGACTTCAAATCTCTAACATTCTGTTATATTATACCAAGCGTATTAAGTATTTGCTGTGATATTTGTTTAAACAGAAGCAAATGCATACCAACGTGTGCATATTGAGGCAGCGTTCAGTACAAACAGCTCTGATTTGATTAAAATGAAACCACTTTCAGATACAATAGATTATTTAGAGAGCCCACAATAATAACAAAAGTATTTATTTTGGGTTAATTCTGAAAGCTTCTTGCTCTGCAGGCCAGTACACATCAAACAATGATGAAAGTAGTTTCATTAAAGTTTAGTAGCAATGGCTTAAATCGGTCACTTACATCAGTATCTAATTACAGAAGACTGGATCATGGGGTTATCCTGCCAGCTTTGCACAACACATCATCCAGCATAGCTGAGTCAGCATGGTGGAAGGGGAAGAAGTCTGCTACTCATATGGGCTACCCACCTGGCACAAGTGGATGCAGAAAGGAAGCATGCCTCTTTTAGGCCTGGTTACATCCCTGGATTGTTCCTGTGTCAGTGCAGAATAGCTCTGCCCCCTAAACAGGGCAGATTAAAAATCAGCCTGGGTTAAATGAAGTTCTGACCTTTCAAATGCATCTCTCTTTGAAGAGGATGAGACTGAAAAGAATTGTGGTTATTCTATGTGATCTCTCACTCCTGATTTATTCAAACCACAAACGCATGCTTTACCCACAAGTATGTTTAAAAGAGGTCTAATTAAATGAAGTGCAGTGTGAAATAATTTAAAAAAACCCAGTTTAAGTACAGTCTACTTAATTATTTCATTGTCAATTAAAGGGACCAATTCTGCAAGCATTTTTTCATCCATGGAAGTTCAGATGTTTGCCTGGACTGAAAGTGCATACCTGAAATCTGCTATATAAATTACACCAGAGACTTGCATTCTGTGTCACTTTACAGGAAACTCATCTGTTGTGCAATGAAGTTGCGAAAGGACAAAAGGCTGAAAGACAGGGAGAGCATTCTCAGTGTTGGCAAAAAGGGACGTTTGCTCCTAAAACGAACAGAATCCTGCCTCAGGAATGCAGAGCCTTCTGATTATTTTTTTTGCCAAGAAGTCAAAGTATTAAATTATAGCTGACACTGCAATCCTTGCGTACAGAATGAAATGCAGGTGTTGGCAATGCCAATACCACCTCTTTGGCGCCATTCTCTCTCTGTTGGACTACAGAATCCTGGATGTACTTCTGCCAGACAATGTTTTAACTGTAGCCTGTTGATTGCAGTTGAATTATACTGGTGCGATTGGGAGCAGAGAGTTTGGCCAAGTGAATTTATTTCTCAGAAGTGAGAGAGGCTGGTAGTACAATGCTCCTCTGGTAGTTTCTTTGCAAGCATTACCATAAATGTCTGCCAAGACCGCTCAGCCCTGACCTGCAACATTCCAGCCCTAGGCCTTTTTTGATCGTGTCAAATTTTTGCTGCTTGTGTGTTGTAGACAAATGTTCACTACAGAACAAATTTGAGGCCATCAAATCTACAGATCAAGAATTGGAGGCTATCAAACTCTTCTGTAAGACAGAAGAAGGTTTCAGACTCTGGTGCACCAGGATGAAAGGCAGTGAGCTCTGAAACTAAACATATTGTGATGAGAGAGTCAACATGAACAGTATTTTCAATGGAGAATTCCACTGGCTGCAGGTGTCTTGGTGAAAAAACTACTGACTGTATTACGTAGCATGCAAATAGTAAAAAGCATCTTCATCCAAGAAAGTAAACAAGAAGTTCCAGAGGTTGGGGCGGGCGGGCTGGGGGGAGAGAGGGGAGTGAGAAAGAGTTCTTTCTATTTTTCTTTTAACCTGTGTAATAATTTAATCTTATTGCGTTAAAAAACAGCAAGTGGTCGTGATTGTTGAGAAAAATATTATTTAAAGATCAACTTCCACAGAGTTCAATGGAGTTTCAGAAGGTCGGCAGAAATTGGCTCAAATGGAGGAAGCAAACAAGTACCTTGTGCAGGCTGCTAATGTTTTATTTGATACTCTCCTCAACTTCTGAATGTTTAGTGCATAGCTTTGTTGATGATGTCCTGTAAGCTTATAAACATGAAGGACTCAGGCTTTGTATCAAAGTAACAATCTCCCAGAGGAAACAATGTATTGCTACAAAAGAAAGGCAAGTAATGGAAGGTATATTAGAATGGTAGCGACCCTTGCCTATATAATCATTGTATGGCAAGTAACATGGGTTAATTATTACCAAGGGGATAAATTTAGACCCTGGAAGAAAAGGGATAAATTCAAGTGAGAAGCCTGAGATTCCTGTTGGTTCTGCAGAAATCTGCAGGGGTCAGCCTTCCATCAGGCAACTAAACAGTTCAATTGTGCTGTCAAAACAGTAAGAACTAAGAGTTTGGAAATGCCAAATCATCAGTGAGCTCCAGTCACTTCACAGGACTTCGTCTTATTTATATTAGAACAAAAGTTGCTTTCTGCTAAAGGACATCATCTTTATTTTTGTATCTTCTAGCCTTCCAAATAAACATTAATATATCATGCTGCAGTTTTTAAAATAAATGACACTGGAGGAACTTGTAACAATTAATACAGGAGGAAAGCTCATTTTAATGGTGTTATCCAAGAAAACAATGATAGGCAACTTAGGTTACCCCAGCTAGGGAATGGTTTTTTAAGTTTAATAGCTAAAAGGGAATAAAGATTCTTTGGCTCCCTCAAGTACTAAATATTTAATTGAATTGGAAGACCACCGTTTTTACGTAGCTCTAAATGACCCTCAGTAAGTCCTTATTATAATTAGTTTAAATGCAACTGGCCATCAGTAATGAGTCACCAGCATACAATGCATTCTGATTATCAATATCTCTGACTTTTAGTACCATCACTACAACTTCTGGAGTTAATTATTTGAACCAGAGAGTTACCATAGTCAGAACAAACAATAATGGAGATAAGGGACAGCCCTGCCTACCTTCATCTATAATTGTCAGATTAATAATCCTTAATAAGGATCTTGGCCGTTTGGAATCTTAAGTAAGGAATCTAAGTAAGGACCTTTGGTCCAAATCCCCTGACTTTACAGTAGAGTAATTACCACACAACACAATCAAAGGCCTTTTTGGAGCATAGGGAAAGGATCACTCAGGTTAGTGGAGTGAATTGTGCTTAATAAACTTCTGATGTTCTACTAAAACCCATGTCTCTCCTGTATAATCCTACTGGATCATAATGGACTGTCCAGGGAGACATTCTTCTAGTTCGCATGTTAAAATTTAGGATAAGACTTTTGTATTCATGTTGAATAGATACATAGACGTATAGGAGTCACACACTCTTTAGAGACCTTTATCCTTTTTGTCTTTATTAGTAATCATGTTGGAGACATGGAGACACAGCTGGAGGGAAACTATTAGGCAAAACTGGAGAAGATTCTCTTCTGTTTCAAAGCTCTGCTTAGTGCAGAATTGGGGGGCAGGAGGATGTTGCAGAAAAGATTCCAGCCCTTATTTCAATGTGGTTAGAGGCTGTTCTAAATTCTAACAATGGTGTAGAACAAATGGGGAACAAGTGTCTGAGAGGTCTGTCACACCCTCTCCACACACCTGCCATGTCCCCTGTGCCAACAGAGAAGGGAGGGAAGAGGTACGGGCCTAGGTCCAGTTCAGATGCTGCAAAAAAGAATTCTCTGCTGGAAATTTGTGCACTGAATCCAGGCCCTTTATACCACCTGAGTGGTGCATGGGGATAGGATTTCAGGATATAATCCATCCTAAAGAGTTGATTCAGAGATCAACTAACATGGAAACTAAGTTTTTTAAATAGTTTATAAAATTCAATAAGGACCTTGGGTTTTGCCAGAGGACACTTTTGAATTAGCCTATTCTTCCTCTCCAGCAGAAGGTGACCTTTTCCAATCACGATAGACGGAGTCAAAAGCTAATAAGTTGGATCTAATAATTATTTTCCCTCATGCATTGAGAGATGTAAGTGATGTAAAATGGAGCATAATACAAATTAAGGTCTTTTGAGAGCCACTGTATTAGCACTAATACTATTCTCAGCCTTTCTGATAACAGTTTAGGGTGTTTCTCTCTGCTTGTGTCTGTTAGTGGCATTCAACAAGTTTTATCTGCTTAACTACATTTTCCATAACATGCTGGTTTCGTTCATTTATGTTTGCCTTCCCCCTCCCCCCCATTTAACAGATTATTCTTTTAGATATATATTTTAATTGAAGATCCTTTGATCCTTTCCTCACAGATCTAGTCTAACATTAAAAGTAGTTTAACTACTGCCTGCATTTTCATTTACTGGATAGTAAATGTATGGGTAGAATTTTCTAAAGCACTTAGCATTGTCTTAACTCTGCTTGCATTGAAGCCAATGGGTGATTTATCACGGACTTCAATGGGAACAGTTAAACAAATGCCATGCACTTTTGAAAAACTCATCTTTCATCTTCAACTTTGATAAAGCATCTAATTTTTCGTTAGTGTAAACTGATGATCGGATATCAAATAGAATCATTCTGCTTGCTGACAGCCATTTTTAATAGCACAATATTTGACCTCTACAACAGGTATTCTATTTGAGCAGATAATGGAAACCTTTATTCTAAGTTAGGGGTTCTCAAACTTCATTGCACCATGACCCCCTTTGACAACAAAAATTACTACACAACCCCAGGAGGAGGGATCAAAGCCTGAGCCTGCCCGAGTCCCACCGCCCTGGGTCGTGGGGCCAAAGCCCAAGAGATTCAGCCCCAGGCAGAGGGCCTGTAACTTGAGCCCTGCCACCCAGGGCCGAAGCCCAAGGGCTTCAGCCCTGGGCAGTGGGGCTTTGGCCTCAGGTCCCAGTAAGTCTAATGCCAGCCTTGGTGACCCCGTTAAAATGGAGTCACAACCCACTTTGAGGTCCAACCCACAGTTTGAGAACCGCTGTTCTAAGTATTTGACAATTTCCTTTCTACATGTTAAAGCCCATATTTGAGAGCAATGTACTTAGTATATTCAGAGTATCCTAAGGAAGGCAATTACTGGAGAAATACTGGCTGGAATGTAACATCCTATAAAGTATAAAAGCATTAGAAGAATCACTGAGTGAAGTTAAGAGTTTGCAACGTGAGGATTGGCCTTCAAAATCAGCTGTACCAAAAGGGAGAGATTACTTACCTTGTATAATAACTTCTAGATATTTTGTCCCTAAGGGTGCTCCATGTGAGGATATGTGCATTCCCATGCACCCTCACTCGGCGATTTTTCTGCTAGTAGTACCCAGGGATCTGTGCTTGTGTTGTACACCTCCTCATGCTACAGAAAACAGCATATAAAGAAGAGCAGACTCACAGCACTCCCGTTCCTTCTCAACCTCAAAGCAAAGATAAAACTCCAAAGCAGAGGGAAAAAGAGAGTAGATCGTGGAGCTCCCATTGGGACAAAACATCTCGAGTTACAGTCTAAGCTAAGTAACCACTCTTTCTTCAGGATATTGTTCCTATGTCATACCAATGCATCGTGCAAACTGCTGAGCGCTCCATCTACAATGCAGCAAAGCACTCAAGCATGCTTATAGTCCCACTGTCAACGACCAGATCAGGTAGGACCAGCAGCTGACCCGCTTCCTTATTAATTTTTTCTGCTAGGCAACCAGTAAGCCTAGCTGCACTGCCTTGGAACTGGCTGCTTATCTAGTTGCCCTACTTATAAGCCAGCCCCTGAAAGTGGATCAGTGGCTGCTCAATGCATATTATCCATGCCTGCAGCTACACTTTCCCTTGTTCCAATCCCTGCTCCTGCTTTGTTCCAGCCCTGGCTTCAACTCCTGCTCCAGCCTGCTTCCAGTCCCTGTTCCTGCTCTGCTCCAGGACCTGCTCCCCTCCAGCTTCAGACTTCGAGCTTTGATACATGGCTCTGCCTCTGGTTTAGGACTCTGGTTGACCCTCATTTCTGGCATTTGGCTTCCATCCCTCTGGTGCTGACCCTCAGCTCGTTTCCTGGATTCTGCCCAGCCTGGACCCAAATCTAACCAGTAGGCCAAATGCTTGCTTCCACCGTTAGGCCTGACTACCCACAGCCTGGTTAGCCGCACCCACTGAGCTCAGTGGAACTACTCATGTTCTTGAAATTAAGCATGTATTTAAGTGTTTTGCTAGATCAGGACCAGCACCCCACAGGACACCAGGTTATGCCTGTAAGAAAAAGATAAGATTTTTAGACTGGAATTAATCAGAAATTACATGCGGGTGGAAGGCCACAGATCAGGCTTCCACACCCAGATGAGTAATTCATCTGAACTCCACTGGGAAATGGGAACTTGTTTGTTTTGTTTTCTCATTTATCTTTGGGTGCTTATCATAGCACTTTCTGGACAACATTTGCTCAGCCAGAAGAGCAATTCTCTTATTGTATTATATTTCAGTCCAACTAAGTTGAGAGGTATGAGGCTCTGTCATGGTGACCTAGCACCATTTTACAAGGCTGCATGGTAAACATCCTCCCCACATAGGAAGGCACAAAGGGCTTTTTGTCTCTCTGGTGTTAACCCCTGCTGGGAAGGCAGCTTTTCTCATCCTTTCCTTTTCATCTGAGGATCACAGAAATCTTGTGTGTTTTCCCATAAAACATCTTCATTTTTTTCCTTCCATTTAGTCTTCCAATCTTCCTATCCCTTCGAGAGAGACACTTCAATCACTGACTCAGAGCACTCGTGTGGAGAGCTGTTTGGACAGTGGAGACTTCTTTTAAATGGAGAACACAAACAAAACTATTTCAAATCAGAGTAACAAACATTGCCATCATAAACTGGACTTAAAAGCTTCAGTACAAAAAAAATCGTATGGAAATTAGAAAAAGGATAAATTACACAAGATGTTTAAAAAACCCAAAAGTTATTGAAAGATTAATAAGAGAATGATATCCCCACTATGGGACTTTATAGTGTGGTTCAAAAAACCCTATGTGGGATATCATAAAAACATAGAAATGTAGGGCTGGATAAGACCTTGGAGGTCATCTAGTCTGGGCCACTGTGACCATCCTAGACCATCTCTGGTAGGTGTTTGTCTAACATGTTCTTAAAACCTCCAACGATGGGGATTCCAAAATCTCCTTTGGAAGCCTATTCCAGAGCTTAGCTACCCTTATATGTAGAAAGCTTTTCCTAATATCTACCCTAAATCTCCCTTGCTGCCTATTAAGCCCATTACTTCTTGTCCTACCTTCAGTGGACATGGAGAACAACTGATCACTGTCCTCTTTATAATGCCCTTAGGTCCCCACTCAGTCTTCTTTTCTCTTCAAAACATGCTCAGTTTTTTAACCTGAGGCCTCACCAGTGCCAAGCAGAGTGAGCCAATTACCTCCCATATCTTTAGGGTTGCCAACCCTCCAGGATTGGCCTGGAGTCTCCCAGAAGTGGCATCAATCTCCCGGTGACTATTGAAAGCAATCGGTTAGATTTTAATAGGATATTTAAATAAAATGACATTACGTTTAATCTCCCTGAATAGCTTCTGACAGAGTTGGCAACCCTAGATGTCTTACATATGACTTTCTGTTAATACATCCCAGAATATTAGCCTCACACAAGTGCATCATGTTTATTCATTTAATTTCTTATACCCCACTTTCCCCATCATCTTCAGCAGCACTACTGCCTCGTCAGGTATTCTCATTTTGTAGCTGTGCATATGATATTTCCTTCTTAAGTGTAGTACTTTGCAGTGGTCTATTTCCTGTACTATTACATTCTGTGATTTATTTTAAAACTTTTTACAGAACCCTATGAAATTCCTGTAGAACCCTACTAGTTTTGTCTCTATTAAATGCTGTAGCACTATTTCATAACGGTTTTCATAGACTATTAAAGCAAAAAGCTGGAGGCAAATTAATTTAATTTGGACATATTGATGAAAGTATTTAAGGGGGAAAAATGAGTAATCGTTACATTTATAACTGATTGCTAATCTTAAAGTAAATATTGACAGTTATTCTCAAAGAGCCATGCACAGTTTGTGCACAAAAGTGCCATTTGCTCACATCGTTGCTCCTATGTACATGCAATCACAGAAACTGTATGTACAGATGTAGGTAGCAAAGTGCATATATTTGTGCATGGGTCTCAGGCCTGTCTGAAAATCTGGCCCCAGAATAACAGCCTCTTTCCCTAATTGGACCAATCCATTCCTAAGTAAAAAGAACTCACTACTTTAGTCTGTAACTGAATAAACTGGGGTTCAGAGCTAATAACGTATGCCAGCATTGCTCCACACATCAAGGATTTTTATATTTACGTGGATTTGGTCTTGGGAAAGCATTAATAAAAAGTCTAATGTACCAGAAAGGAGTCGTCTGATCTTCTATTACTGTATCACCAACGCTTTGTATTTCAAGAGACTCTGCTATTGGTGAACACATTTTCGAGAGAGAAAGTGGATCAAAGTTTGCCTGCTGGTTTGAAATTACCTGATCTGTTGCCCTGAAGAAGTCTGTATTGGACTGTGTGCCAAAAAGCCACCCACCAGGTGTAAATGACCTCCTAGATGCTCCCTATTGTGCAGAAAACCCTGTGTTTGGGTGGGACTATTCCTCTGCTCCTCCTCCCCATGCTCAGGTTCTTCATTTGCCTCCCAGCCAATTCCCACCCTGCACTTGCAGCATGCATAGGCTCCTCCTCCATGATACAAGAGCATAGCCAGGATGATGATCCAAAGAATCTCAGCAGAGACTATGTAGAAGTGCAGCCAGGCAGGGAGATGCTAGAAAAGCTCTGTGACAATCCTCCAGGCAGGAGGAGGCTATGAAAGGCCAAAGGGAAGGCACATTCAGGATCCCCATTTTGAACTAATTGACTATTTGATGAAGTGAGAACATTAATGGACATTCAGCATTATTGATCTGAAACCTGAAGTAGCTAGATAAAGCCAAAAAATGTACAGACACTGTTAGCAAACTGCTGGGAGGACACCACAGAATATCCACCCCTTTCACATATAGAGCGGCAAATACACAGATGAAAGCATCTGCTACAATATGAAAAATGGGTCCTAGCCACATATTTTGGTTGCTTCCACTAAACATTTGAATGAAGAATTTCCTAAAATGGTCACTGATTTTGGGCGCTCAACATGAGACACATGGAGCATGACTTTCCGAGGTGGTGACCATCCAAAAACAACAAGAAATAATCTAGAAATTAAACATTGTGCTGCTGTAATCTAGCCTGTCTGAATTCTCTGTCTCAGCATCTGCAACTAGTGCCTCTCTCTAGCCAGGGGAAGTCAACAGGAAACATAGCACTGCATAGTGTCTTGTAGAACAGTGCTACTCAAAGTGGTGGTCCACGGACCGGCTGCCGGTCTGCACACGCACTGGAAAAAAAAAAACTGCCGGTCTCCCATATCAGATAGCTTGAAAAGGTGTCACAACTTCCAACTTCCTGATGAAACTTGTCTACACCGCACTGAGCGCTGAAAGTTTCATCCCAGCTCTGGTAGCTACTCCCCTGGTGGGGGTGGTTTTTTTTTTTTGTTTGTTTGTTTGTTTTTTTTACAATGCTGGGAGAGCTCTCTCCCAGCGCTGGTGCTGCGACTACACAGCCACGTTAAAGCACTGTGAAGACATACCTTTTATGGCTCAAGAACTAGCAGAGACATCAAGTAATTTACAGCCAGCTGAAGCCAACCAAAAGTAAACATCTTTACTGTAAAGCAGTGACCAACTTAACTGGAAGAAATTTGGTACGATGCTGAAAGGACTCCATGTGGAATCTGTTGTGGATGGGGATGAAAGATGTCAAACATCTGCTTTGTGTAAAGACAATGCTTTTTTCCCCCCTTTTGTCTAGATGTCCCTTTGTGGGATTCCAGCATATATCATATTCTGTCTCTAGTGACACAGGAGGATAGCAAATCTTATAATTTGGTACATTACACATTTTCTCCACACACTGTACATTTTGTGGACAAACCTCTGAGACAGCACATTAGAATTAAAATATCATAACATCAGTGCCACAGTGAAACAAATATAATTTTAAGAAACATCACCGTCACCAGCGTATCACCCCAGAAAAAAATACTATAAACATCGCTGCTAAAAGCATAATTTTTATTCTTCTTTTTCACACACACAAAATGTCTCTACTCTCAAATGAATGTCAATAGACACAGGCCCTACCCAAGTACTGCTCTTATCCTCTCTGCAAGGAGATTGTTCCCATGATTTCCTCATGCACAAGTCAGCCAGGCTGTGACTTATTGATACACACACACAAAAAGCATCATGTTTAATGTTACATGAAATACAATAAAGCCTGGTTCCCATGCACAAAAGCAAGAGAATTCACAGTGAAGAACGTACAGGGATCTTTGACTTGTGGTCAGTTTGCATCATTCTAATGTCAATCTAATGAAGAGAGCAGCCATATTCTGCTATGTGTTGTACTCACTGAATATTGGCAAAAAGAAAAGGGAGTACTTGTGGCACCTTAGAGACGAACCAATTTATTTGAGCATGAGCTTTCGTGAGCTACAGCTCACTTCGTCGTGAGCTGTAGCTCACGAAAGCTCATGCTCAAATAAATTGGTTCGTCTCTAAGGTGCCACAAGTCCTCCTTTTCTTTTTGCGAATACAGACTAACACGGCTGCTACTCTGAAACTGAATATTGGCTTCACTAGTAGCCACAGTTGCAGGAATACACAATTTGTGGAGTTCGTCAGGGTCTCATTTCGCTATGGATTGCATATACAAAGCTCCCATTGGTTTCAATGATATTTAAGTGCACATAAACACAGTAGCATGTGACCCTGAATTTGTATGATTTCCCAGGGGCCTGAGACCTCTAGGAGCATTTAATTAACAGGGTGATAAAATCACTTTTCTGAAAACCTAAAATAAGAGAATTATAACACCAAAGGTTCCTGAAAGAAGACCAAACCTTCTTTAGATACAAGGATGCTAGAACAATTTGTATAGCGTGGGTGCTGAGAGCCATTGCACCAAACTGTAAACCCTGAATATAATGGAAACCACTTCAAGCCAGGAGGTGTGGCTTGAAGTGGTTTCCGTTATATACCCTGTACCCCTAGTTCCAGCACCTATGTTTAGATATGTCCATAGACCAAGTACCTGGAAATCTGATACATTCCTATGCACCAGGCAATGATGGAGGGCTTCACCACGTGAAGTCCTCAGTCTCAGTTTATAGGGACTCTGTTACCTTCTGTAGTTTAAAATAGGAATCCCTGTGCATAATTTTGAGATCGGTGTACCATTTGGAGAGCAAGTACAAACGATAAAACCCACCCCTAAGCAAGTGCTTGCACTCCCTTCCCCCTCAATCCCCACACACTTTTGTCTGTAATAAAGCACAGCTTCTAGCATATCCTTTTGGTCACATAGGAAATCCATGATGACAAAAATACATGTGTTGTGAAAAGAAAAGGAGTCCTTGTGGCACCTTAGAGACTAACCAATTTATTTGAGCATGAGCTTTCGTGAGCTACAGCTCACTGAGCTGTAGCTCACGAAAGCTCATGCTCAAATAAATTGGTTAGTCTCTAAGGTGCCACAAGGACTCCTTTTCTTTTTGCGAATACAGACTAACACGGCTGTTACTCTGAAACATGTGTTGTGAAAGAAAGTCCCAACCAAATCTACTACTGATAGTGACCTTCTTACAATTCACAGCACAACAGAAAACTAGTACTTGTCTTCATTTGCTACTTTTAAGTCTTTTTCTCCAGCCATTGGGTATGAATTGCAGACTAATATTACTAATCTGTGTTCTCCACCCCCCGCCACCCACTTGTTCTGACATTCCATGGATTATGTATCTCTCAAATTTGCCCTTTCTGTAATTTATCTGCATTTTTGTGCCAAACAGATTAATTTAAAATATGTATTCGTTCTTGTCAATCTATCAGAGTGTTTATTGGGAGGGAAGGAGTAAACATTGCAATTTAGTTGTTTACTCAAAACAGCGTGACCGAATATTAAGCTCCTGGTATGATAACTATGAATATTTAACAACCAAATGAAACCTCCATTTGAGTGGGTCACTGTGGTTCAAAAGGCTTTGTGGCCTTGCACTACATGAAGTTGATGTGTTTTGAGGATTTCCTGCATAGATTCCTGTCAAGGTTCTAGAGGCTTGTTTGTTTCCTGCCCATAATCTTTGTTTTGATGCTTTTCACTTGGGCATACCATGTTGCTCTGTGTGTATGGGAAAGTTTGCTCCCCAAACACAGGAATGAAAGGGGGGGCGGGAGAAGCATGAAGTACTGTTACTTGAGTATATTGGGAACCAGCCATCCTATGTGAAGCAAAGCAGAGTTATTGTACCAATGCTGTTTCAAATGTCTTTCTATACTTCCTCATTGTTGGGCTCAAACATAAGACAGACATGCCAACGCTGGAACCAGGTGGAAAAGAATTTGAGGACCCTAAGTGTCTATGAGTCTGAAAAAGACCGAAATATCTAGATGCACAAGGAACAGTCAGATGTGAGCTGCTCTGGACTCTAAGCTCACCAATTTGACTCCATTCAGATAAAGTGAGAGGCAGGGGAAGAGACAACTAGATGAACAAGTGCTGAGATGCAGGGGAGGTTTAGAAGGAAAAAAAGAATAGCTTCTCTAAGTGAAACTGTATGCAAGACACCAAGAAGTCTGAAAACTGAAAGTAGCAAGTGAATCAAGCCTTTTCCCAGAGTGTGAATCACTTCCCGGCTGCAAACCACATCATCACTGGAACAGGCAAACTGTGTAAAGCAGATTATAAGAGCCTCTGAATAAAACAAGTATAACAACTTTGGAGAATCTGCCTGATTGGCTAAGGACAATTCTCACTGTAGTCACTAGTTAACAGGGTCCTGAAAAAAAACAAAAAGGTGCTGTCAAGAGATACATCTGAACCTAGGAATTACCATATGAGAACAGATCACTTGTCTATCTAACACAGTGTACTGCCTTTAACAGACCCAATACTTCGGAGGAAAATGATGCACTTAAAGAACCAATGCAGGACTGAGAAAAGCAGCCCAGCCAGGAGGCCAATTGAAAGACCTAGAACACAGGGACAAGTTCTTCCCAATGGGTGAAATGCACTCATGAAGCAAACTAACACAAGGCCCAAGCACCACTTAAGTTCTACTTACACTGCATTGTCAACTCTCATGATTTCCTTGGTAGCAGTTTTGGCTAGGGCTGGAACCAATCTTGCAATGACAAAAAGCTGCTCCAGCCCTTTCATGAATTTAAGCCACCACCACAAGGCATCATGGCAGCATTTCCAAACAAAATTTTCTGTATTAAACTAAAAGTTTTTGGCAAAAAATTTTCATTTTGCCACTGAAAAGTGTTCTCTCTTTTTTTGGCCAATGCCCACACCCAAAAATATTTTGGGACAAGCTCTAAAAGGTAACTCTGAAACCTTTAGAACTGTCAGAATACGACACATCATGTCTTTAAAATAGCTCTAGGAAATATCTCCAGATTAAATAATTCAATTAAAGAGAAAGTATTTATCTAACTCAAATGTAAATTCAATTTACTGTGAGATTTCTTTAAGAAAAGTCAGGAGGGTCAGATTATATACTATTCTTTATTCCAAAGACTCCATATTGATTCAAAGATTGCCAGAAATTAAACCTGATGATCCTTCTCCACCTAATTTACAAAAGTGATAAGGCATGAAAACTATTTAAAAGAGCAAGTTCTGTGAGGGTAGAAGTCAAGTCACTAGATGACTAAGCTAAGGAGACAATGACTGTGCCAATATCTGTATTCAGCCTGTAGGCATGCTCATAGTGAGCTAGTTGAAAAGACTGAGTAGTCTCAGTGTGATATGACTGTTCACATAGTTAATACAAATACTCTCTTCACTCCTGACAAAACCTGCCTCCTGAGTGCTCATTAAATATTTCAGTTTCTGCCTTTAGTCACACCCATGCAGCTCCATTAAAGCTAGGTAGAATTTAGTACTAAGACATTAACATGATTAACTTTATTCTAGACTACTTTGCAAGGCCGACTCAGAATGCCAAAGGCACCTTCAATTTTATATTATATAAAGACAAAATTTCAACATGAAAAGTTGTTTCAAAACAAGAAATTGAAACATTTGTTCCAAAAATGTCATCACGGGATGTTTGTGTTTTCAGAATTCCTCCCCCCCCACCCCCACCCAATTTTCTTTCAAAACAAAATTTCCTAAATCTAACTAGGGAGATGTAGCAAACCTTTACAATGTCATGGAAGGGATTGTTTCTTTATTCGAGCTAAAGGCTCCTATGACTAGAAAGAGCAGCAAAACATTTGTCGATCAGCTCAGACAAGACAAGCCAATGCTCTGTATTTCATCCATTATAGAGTGAAGACAGGAACCAGTATCATCAAAGCTAAATAAGGCTTCTAAATATGGATTTGAAAATCTGGTGTCCTTTGTCCATCCTTCTCATCAGGTCAATGGACTCAGTGCTTCTAAGCTGCACTGGCTCAGGAATGAAGTTTGGAAACTCATCACCCCAACCTGTGTAAGTGTTCCAAGGAGAAGTTGGCAGACCCAGCTTCTTTAATTTGAGCTCAAATTTCATGAGTTAGGTGATGCCATTGACAATAGTTCAAACTATTCTATGCATAAAAGACTAAGCTCTAAGATCTTTTCATCATAGAAATTGATAGTGAATAAAGCCCTGGGTGCTGGATTGTTTTCAGTGAATAGAGACTCCAGTGCATAACACAGTGAGTTTTATAGGTTAACTTTTTCTGCACCGAAAATTTCATGAGCTGAAAGGCCTGGTCCTCACCTCCATGCAACTGGCACAGACCTCCTCAGCCACAACTAAGTCTAAAGTCTTAAGTCCATTCTTCTTCTCAACTGCTGTAGCCCATATGAGCTATGTCCTGGAGGACTTGCAAAGCATCACGTGGGTTGGGTGGGGAATGTGGACTGAGGACAATAAAGTTGGTTTTGTCTGGGGAGAGAATCATGGATTGAACATTTCACAACAACTGACCAGTCAGTCATTTAAATATTAGTTCAAATGGAAAAGCATTTGCTCAATTTCCTCCAAGCATTCCAGAAATGTTCTCTTTCTCCCTCAGAATTAGCCTTCAAATTTTGATAATATAAGTACTGGGAGATTCTAGATTTGGATCCTGCTTTATTATGGAACACCCGCTACTACCTTAACTCTGCAGAGACTACCAGTCTTTACATTTAAAAATTAGGATTAAAATAATTATAATGGGAGACAGTCACTCTGGGCTCGATCCTGCTCTCATTAACATCAATGGTAAATATATCATTGGTCTCACTGGAGGCAATAATTTGTATGCTGATTATTGCCATACCTTTGATCCTAAACCTTTTACAGAGAGCAAGCACTGAAGATGACTATCAACAAAAGTGCAACATCTGAATCTTTAATTTTTGTGATTACTGATTATATGACCTCACCTCGTTAAGCCGTGAACTTCCACAGGCTTTAAAACAGCTTACTTCTGTATGCCATCATCTCTGGCAACAGCCAATCAAACCTCTTACCTTCCATTTTCATGGACTGAAAGCTGACTGAACAGGTAGTTGCACATTAATTACACACACACACACACTTTCCAATCCATGCCTACTGTGCACTGTATCAGTCAAGGATTTACACAGTACTGACATATGTCTTCTGAGATTCCCTCTACCCCCACTCATGGAATATGAGTTAATTGGGGTCAGATTGGAAGGGACCTCAAGAGGTCATCTCGTCCAACCCCCTGCTCAAAGCAGGACCAATCCCCAATTTTTGCCCCAGATCACTAAATGGCCCCCTCAAGGATTGAACTCACAACCCTAGGTTTAGCAGGCCAATGCTCAAACCACTGAGCTATTCCTCCCCCCACCTGCTTTTGCTTCTGTATCTTTTCTACTGATTTGATTCTATTACCCAAAATATATCGTTCAGAGCATTTTGTTTGGGGGCTGCCTTTGGACACTTGAACTGATTTAATAGAATATTTAAAGGATTTACATGTACTTTTCTGATCAAACATTAATCTGAAGAGAACTGTACACATTGTCAAAGTACAAATTTCCAAGGAGCTCCCTAAACTCCTTAGGGAGGTCCTATTCTTTTCTCTATATACTTTTCTTGTCACTCTTGATAAGCATTGCATAGGGCTAAGGGTCTGATCCAAATCAGAGTGAAATCAGTGGAAGACTTTCCACTGATTTCAGTGAACCTGGATCAGTCATAAGCGGTTTTTCTGCAGTAACACAAGGATGCAGTGGCAGTTATGTCAGTGCTGATCAGGTACCAATGCTTTTGTCTTTACCCACATTTCTCCAAATGCCATTACTTGTTTCATGTCCCCTAGTCTTGACTGTCAAATAACTTTGTATTTAATAAGAGCAAGAAACACATTGGTGCTTATTGGCCTTCACGCTAAAGTGCAGTTAACACATGGTATAATTTTGCCATGCAACATTCTGTTCACATTAGTTTCTTCTGTCAAAATCTGCATGCTATGTTAGTTTTCCTTACAGAGCCCATTAAAAAAAGCATTGCTAGACCCCACAGGTGGATCCTTTAAATCCGATGAGCTCTCAAAAAGATGAATTCTTCGTTAATACTAAACCATATTATTTTAACATTCTATTGCCATGGTTTTACCAACATCCTGGCTGCATATAATAGTATTTATTCCAGTACTTGTCTGTTTAGTAGAACTAAGATGTAAGGTATTACCCTTGTCTCAGTGACCTACAACCTTCTGTCACACACAAAGTACATTGTCTCAGGGAATTCTCTGGGACTAAGTCATTCTAAATACTGAAGCAAATGCTGAACTAACACTGTCATTTGGATCTAGCTGTATATTTGGCCATTCAAAATGTACCATCTTCTACTTAGAATTTATTGTCCTTTTCTTTTTATGCTCCACATTTAGGAAAATCTATTCCACCCAAGATGAAACAGGTTTGTCTGAATCTTAATCGCATACTGAATCTTACCTAAAGCAAGTTAGATTTTCAGCTTTTCTACAATCCTCTGAATTGCTATAAGTCAGTTTTGACTATATATTTGAGAATATCATTGTAATGTAATTCAATATTACTGAATATGACCCACATAAATTATACTGCCTTAAATTGTGATTATGGTCAGAGAATTGACATTAGCCTGCTTTGATGATAAAAATATGGTTTTACTATTCTTTAGTCTGAAAAGCCATTAGAGCTAAGGAAGAGTGAGCTAAGGTCTGTTCTCACTCCTGCATCATCCACAAACTTTATTAACTAAGTTCTGAATGCTGGATCATTATAACTGGCAATGTTGCCCAAGCCAGAAGAGAGACAGCTGGTTTTCAGATCATAAAACAGACTTTGCAACGTCAGGTAGAACAAACTCCTATCTTTTTTCTAGTGAAATAATTAATATGTATATACTTACTGAGAACAAACAAACAACTCCACAATGTTATCATTACAGTCACTTTTCAGAGTATAACTGCACTTCAAAACCAAAGGGGGAAGTGCAAAACACTATGTTAAAACAGTCTTCGAAAGGGTGGTCAGGTTCTCACTTAAATGAACAAAGGCCAAAAGAAGTTGAAGTTGGGTTAGTCCTCTGCTACAGCAGCCTCATTCAACTTTTTCCACCCAAGTCAGAAATAGTAAGTCATGTTGTATCAGGAACTATGGGTGATCCATTCTACAAGCTGTAGGTACAACTGGTTGATTTAACAGCATATTAACTTCCTGGCCTGAGACCTCTCTGATAGATTTCAAACCTACACTGACTCAATTTTCTAAACTGTCTTCATTTTGTATGTTTAAAAAAAAAATCAAGACTTGTATAATTTTAATAGGGATTGGTATTTATTCTTATGTTAATAAAAGATTGCATAGGTTAGAATGCAGCAGCATACACAGAACCTAGTTCACACCCATTTTGTATCAGTGTAAACCTGCTGGCTTCTGTGGAGTGACTCCTACAAACAAGAGGCAGATCAGGTCCAAAATATAAAATTTTGCAATCTATACAGTTTAGAGAAGTAAGAACAGGATAAACATGATACAGTAAAACTGTGAAAAATGAATTTAGTAGGGAATATATTTTCCATGGTTCAGTCTGACAGCCCCTCAAAGGTTTGCAGAAGACATTTCATGAACCATTAGGAATCAAATGGAATATTTGTGGCACAAATGCATAAAACATAACATTTATTGAGCTTATCTACCAGACATAAAACACACTGGATACGAAATGTGAAGAGCAAGATCACGTAGAGTATTTTGTCTCCATTTATTTACCTGACCAGGACACACCACTGGGTTTTGCAGCTCATTTATGATGGAGTCTTGGGAATATGGCAACCGTGTAAATAATAACCTGAGTCAAAAAGCAAGGCAATAGCCATGGGAAAAGTAAAATTGCTTTTCACAGCAGTTCTTAATCAGCATTTTCCTTACCAAGGAAATATAAACAAGTTAAATATGTATCAATCTTTAACAGTCATGAATAGAAGATGTATAAGCTTTATAATGAAAAAGAATGGACATAACAAAAGCTTTGTTCCATAGCAATTTGATATCATAGACTTTATTTGTGATAATATTATAGCTTCCAATATAAGTGATTTCGACGTGTGGTGTAAAGAACTAGGATTTCACTAAACACAAAAAGAGGGTTAGAGCTAATGTCTTACCTGGTATAATTAGTAGGGCTGTAGTTAATCACAGTTAATTCACGCGATTAACTCAAAAAAAATGAATCGTGATTAATCGCAGTTTTAATCGCACTGTTAAACAATAGAATACCAATTGAAATTTATTAACTATTTATATTTAACTATTTTTAAATATATTAACTATTTATTAACTAGTTTTTCTACACTTTCAAATATATTAATTTAAATTACAACACAATATAAAGTGTACAGTGTTCACTTTATATTATTTTTATTGCAAATATTTACGCTGTAAAAATGATAAACAAAAGAAATAGTATTTTTCAATTCACCTCATAAAATTACTATAATGCAAGCCCTTTATTGTGAAAGTGCAGCTTAGAAAATGTAAATTTTTTTTGGTAACATAACTGCACTCAAAAACAATGTAAAACTTTAGAGCCTACAAGTCCACTCAGTCCTACTTCTTATTCAGCCAATAGCTAAGACAAACACATTTGTTTACATTTACGGGCAATAATGCTTCCGGCTTCCTATTTACAAGGTCACCAGAAAGTGAAAACAGGTGTTCGCATGGCACTTTTGTAGCCATCATTGCAAGGTGTTTACATGCCAGATATGCTAAACGTTTATATGCCCCTTCATGCTTCAGCTACCATTCCAGAGGACATGCTCCATGCTGATGATGCTCATTACAAAGATAATGCATTAATTCAATTTTGACTGAGCTCCTTGGGGGAGAATTGCATGTCTCCTGTCCTGTTTTACCCACACTGTGCTATGTATTTCATATTATAGCAGTCTCAGATGATGACCCAGCACATGTTGTTTGTTTTAAGAACACTTTCACAGCAGATTTGACAAAATGCAAAGAAGGTACCAATATGAGATTTCTAAAGATAGCTAGCTACATCACTCAACACAAGGTTTAAGAATCTGAAGTGCCTTCCAAAATCTGAGAGGGACGAGGTGTGGAGCATGCTTTCAGAAGTCTTAAAAGAACAACACTTTGATGCGGAAGCTACAGAACCCGAACCATAAAAAAGGAAAATCAATCTTCTGCTGTTGGCATCTTACGCAGATGATGAAAGCGAACATGCATTGGTCTACACTGCTTTGGATCATTATCGAGCCAAACCTGCCATCAGCATGGACACGTCCTCTGGAATGGTGGTTGAAGATGAAGGGATATATGAATCTTCAGCACACCTGGCCTGTAAATATCTTGCAACACTGGCTACAACAGTGCCATGCGAACGTCTGTTCTCACTTTCAGGTGACAAGAAGTGGGCAGCATTATCTCCTGCAAATGTAAGCAAACTTGTTTGTCTGAGTGACTGGCTCAGGACTGAGTGGACTTGTAGGCGCTAAAGATTTTTCATTGTTTTTCTTAATGCAGTTTTTTTTGTACTTAATTCTACATTTGTAAGTTCAACTTTCATGTAAGGAGATTGCATTACAGTACTTGTATGCGGTGAATTGAAAAATACTATTTCTTGTGTTTTTTACAGCACAAATATTTGTAATAAAAAATATAAAGTGAGTGCTGTACACTTTGTATTCTGCGTGTAACTGAAATCAATATATTTGAAAATGTAGAAAACATCCAAAGATATTTAAATAAAAATGGTATTCTCTTATTGTTTAACAGCGCAATTAATTGCACGATTATTATTTTTTTAAATTGCACAATTTTTTTAATCGCTAGACAACCCTAATAATTAGCAGTAATTCTAACTGAAAATAATAAATGTAGATCTGCCTTTGTCTGAACGGATAGTTAAAACATGTTCATCAGTGGCTGAAGTTAGTTTTTAATTTGCAGATGGACTTTAGCCATAGCTCATTTGTGTGCACACAACATTTTACACATGCATCTGCATGTGCACATTTCATGGACTAACCACTTGACTCTGAGAGCTGCTATAACTTGCACAACACAAGTGATTACATTGACATGTGCAAAACCCATTTGTGTGCACACAAGTTAGTGTCTGTCTGTCACACACACACACACGTGTTGGCAATTGCAAAGGCATGCCCAGGTGTTTGTAAGTAAAGAGTTACAGGTGCAAAATGGGTTGTGCTATTTTTGGAAAGTCAACCCTTTAAGAATCATTGCTAAGGGCACAATAGGGCAGGCTCCATTCAAAGATGCAGACTGGGGCGAGAAGGACAGCCGGAAGCACCCAAAAGCAGTGATTTCTCCCTTCACTTTTGAAGATTCCGTAGGAATCTGCACAGTCTGCTCTAAGTATTGCTGATGAAGTCAAACTTGGCTTCTGTGGCTTCCCCCCCCCCCCCCTTAACTGCACTGGCTATCTCAGAACAAAGTGGTAGGACAACCTGCTGACTCATCCTTCCCCAGCAGAACACCCTGCGCTCTGAAAAACTGCTGACTCATTCATCACACACTGCTGACTGACACCCAATTCAGCAGTACCAAATGGAGGTCTCCACAGAACCCATGTCTATTTTTTTTTTTATAAGTCGCTGCAGTGCAAATAGAATATTCTAACCCTGCCAGTTCAATATGCCATACATAAAATAATGGTAAAACCTGAGGGCATAAGTACCTCCTCATACCAGAATATTCATTTTCTCTGAAATCTCAATGAGAAGACTTACTTCTTAATGGAGAAAAAGAAGAGGGAACATATCCCCAACACATTTTTCAAGCTCAACTCATTCCGAAAAAAAATAAAGTCTTTAAAAAAAAAAAAAAAACCCATGGTTTCCTGCCAAGAAACTCCTATTTTCCAGCTAAAATTGGTATTCAGTCATGACAATTTTATCCTAGTCCTCAAGGATGGAGTAAGCCCATATAACAACTAATCACGGACTATCCTTTATTCATGAAGTCTGATTTCCCATTACTGCTATTTTCCAACAATGGTGGTTTAAAAAACACAATATTGAACATTTTACTTAACTTTTCTGCTATAGAAATAATGAAAAATAGGTTTGTCAGTTACAATAAGAACAATCTATGGAAAGCTGAGTTTCTGTCAGATGCTGCCACACTCCACTCTGTTACACTAGTGTAAACCCAGTGACTTCAAGAGGTGGCTTTATGGGCAACAAAGAATGGAACTGCAGCTACAGTTTCACCATAGACAATTTTTGAATGAAAAGGCAGAATTTATTTCACTATAAGCAACAGTATGAGGAACATGTAATTACATTTTAAAGCTGAGCTATAACTCAAAATACTTATTAATATAACTCTTGAATATATTAATGTCACTAAAGAGGCATTAAACCATCTTGCAAGTTCTGTTAACATAAAGATCACTCAATTATTAGCAGCATAAAGTACCCTACTGCACTTTGGAGTACTTCAGTGTTTGTAATGGATGCTAGAAGACAGGCCAGCTTTCTTTTAACACTTTTTACCAAAAATTAAATTAGAATATCATTCAAGTAAAAACATTCCAAGCACATTTAGCTTTCTCCGTATAAGAAATGCTGGTAAGCGTGTGTAATGACGGTCTCATTGCTATTCTCTTTAAAAAAATGGTTTATAACTGACAGCTGACACTGAAACATTGCACTGAGCAATTATGAAAGCCTAGAGAGTAAAAAAGGAGTTTTTACCATGCTCATTGCAGCTGTGTGGACTCAACCTCTAACAGGTGAGCTCTACCTATCTGAAAAGACCAACTTTAGTGAGCAGTGCTGGTTGCAAAGTAATATTTTTCTCCTGTGAAAAATGTTAGTGAAAATGTTTCTGTCAAAAACCAAAAAGAGTTGGTTGCTAAAAATTGTTTCATCCAAAAAATGAAAATGTAAACCTTGATATTGTTGACAAAAAATCAGATTTTTTGGCAACGAAAATTTCTCTTTATTCAAAAAGCCATTTTCTGTCAAACTAAAGTTTTGGCAGAAAATTTCTGAGCAACTGTATGAGGGAGTTTTACTTTTCTAATTAAGGACCTAGGAGCTACTGACCTTGGTAAGTTCACCAGAAGTAATGGTGTAGTGCTGTCAGCTTCCTGCTAATTCCACTCCATTGAGAGGGCCCAGAAGCAGCCTAGTCAGCCCCAAAGTGGATGGGATTGGCTCAGGAGGAACACGACCCACCCAGGTGGAAGAGGCACTGATTAAGCATCTGTCATTAAAATCACCACTGAAACACCCCACCCCCCAAACCACGATAAGGGGTTCTTTCACTCTAGTCCCTATGGTCCTGGCTCTGCAGCTTCTGTGTCCCAACCCTCCGGCCAGCTCACCTTTCACATTCAGTCCCCTTCCAGGGCAGGGGAAAAAGCCAGACAGAAAAACTCCAAAGTCTAATAACCTTTATGACAGGTCTTCAGCTCCCATACAGTACTCATCAATCTTGGCCTCTTAATCCTGAGACTTGCACTTCCTCTCTGGCTGGGGGAAAGGGATGAGAACCCAGATCTGCCCTCTCCTTTCCTCTGGGTTCCAGCCCAGGGTCCCTGTGTGTTAGGCAGCTAAGGGATGTTCCTTACAATCCTTTACCACTTCTCTGGACTGCTCCTACCTTTTCCCATTTACTGGCATCTCTCAAAAGGACTGCAACCACCACTACACCTACTGTTCTTGTGCAGCTTCTTCCCAACTCTCTATTGAAGAGAGTTCTCAAGGCTACTCCCAGCCTCTCTAGCAGTCCCCACCTCCAGAGTCTCTTCTGCTAGTTCACTTCAGATCTGCCTGTATGGTGCCCCATCCTCCTTCTCAGCTGGCCCTAATACTAAATTGGGCCTGCCCTTCTTCCCTCCCTCAGGTGTAGCCTGATGGGCTACATAGGTACTAATTCTCCTATTAACCCTTTATTTACCAGTATGGGACACACAACCGGTCACAGCATCTCTCAGGCAACCTTCACTGAAGGGCTCCTAAGGAACCTCTGCTGGACTTCAGTACTGCCCATTCCTGTAGTACTACCACCTGCACTAGGGGAATCCCCCATTTAGCACACTTGCCACCACAGGAACAAGGAGATGCAATTTGCATTCTTCTGTCTCTGCAGGGAAAAATACAACCCAAAGCAATAATAGGATAGTTCCTAGAGAGAGCTGGGGGGGAAGGGGGAACTAAACGGTTTTGCATTCAAACGTGACTCTAATTCAATGTATACTGTACCTTTCCCCAGTTTTGGTATCCTTTTTCCTGGGGGAATTCTGCAAGTTTTTGCATCAATAAAAGGTTTATGTGTCAGCAGAGAACCTCTCTCCGTGCAGTAGAGCAGGAAAATTCAGTTCAGTGCATCACCACTCTGGATCTGAAAAATCATAAAATGTACCTTTTTATATATTGCGCCCTTTATCTTAAAGGCTCACAAAGCACTCCTCAAATAAATTGATGAACAAACATCTCCTATTTCTTAGGAGTTAAACAACTGCACCGTGCTTGTGAACTGTGAATTTAATTGCTACAGAACAGACTTGTATCAACAGTCATTCACATTAGTCAGCTCATGATTCATTTTCATGTATGTGGCTTACCCAAATCTTTGCTCAACAGAGCCCCCTGAAAGTCAGAACATAAATATTTTTCTCCCTGGTTTATCCTTTCAAAGTCTGGAATTATTTTTAAAACTTTAACATTATTGCCTTTAGTGACCTCTATATTTACATTGCCTACCGTTTTCCATTATAGAAGATTCTGCAAATAGTTTTGTTTGTTATAAACCTCACAAATCTCCATAGTTTGCAGCAGGCCCTTGAAATTCAGTAGGGAGAAAGCACTCTGGCTAGAGAAGTGCCTTTTCTTTTGCATTCAGGTTTCGCTGATTTATAGACTGTTAAAAATGACTGTTTCCCCTGTCTTGCTTGCATTGCTCAGGAAAAATTTAGGATCATGCCAAAATAAGAGTTGAACATGAACTCTCGAAAGAGCCAGCTGCATACTGCTACCCAAGCAGCAGCAGTAGCGCAAGCTATACTGGGAAGGCCTATGAGCTGTTAGAGCTGTGGTGGGTACAGAGCTTAGCTGAGCCAAGCCCAGGCTCTTCCATTCCAAATGATATCCCCCAGACGTGGCACATAGCTTCAGCACCCCTTCCCCTACCACATGGATCAAGAGTTCCTTCTACTGCTGGAAGCGTGGGGGAGAGAGAGATTAGGAAGAATAGTGAGAGACGTTGTGGGAGGGAAAGTGGTAATAAAGGGGATGGAGAGAGGGGAGGATTTCCACACAATCTAAGAAAGAGAAAGAAGAAATGTTGCAGATACACTCATCTACGGAATGATGAGCAGCATGAAACCAGCACTGTTAGGGACAGTGCAAGACCCAAATCTTTTCATAGGCATTCAAAGCAGACAGGCCCTGAGGTATTTGGTGTAGGAGTAAAACCAGCAATCTGATCTCATAAAGATGGTTTCTTAAAGGCCTGATCCTAATCCCACTGAAATTAATGGGAGCTTTCCTATTGATCTCAAAGGTCTTTAGATCCTAAAGGGGAGGGGAGTGGAGAGTTTAGTTCCAAATCCTAGCAAAATATTACATATCTCTTATGTTTGGCACTGGAACACAGTCCCTGGATAACACAGCAATGAACACAATAGAAATATGTATAGGGAGAGAAATGGGCAAAAATGAAGAACCAGTCAAAAAAGAGAAAATGCCTAGGAGGGGATGTCATCATTTTGAGTGGGCAAATAACATGTAAATAAGGATAATGGCATGAAATGGGACCATTGTCTGAGCATCAGGAAACGCTCCTTAATGGTGAGATCTAGTAGAGTGTGGAACTGATGAAGACCTCCTTCCTTGGAACAACTGAAAGTAGATGGACCAAGCATTGGAAGAACAATCGCATACTGGCCAGGGAGAGATATCTACAGTAATAAATCTTTTCCATCTCTTATTTCCTGGAATATTTTTATATATTCACCCCAATATGGTCCTTGAACTTTCCTGAGAGAGATTCGGAGTAAGACATCTGACAGCAGTAACATCTCCTCCTGCTCATTTCATTCCTTGGGGGCAGGGAGGAGAGGCTCAGCTCTGTCCCACCTCTTCTCTTCTAGTTCCTCCGCTGAGAAGTGTGTGAAAGAAAAGCAAAGGTGTGAAAAGGGGCAGCAGTGTTTCCTCCCTGGAAGGTGAACACTGAACAGTGGCATTTATAAATGATTTAGTATTCAGGGTGTACTTGACACTGTTCTTCAATCATCTATCACAGACACACAAAGACACGGAAGTTCGAAAATTAGCACTTTAAAAATAAATTTACCAGTTGTAATGTGGTATTCTTGGGTTCAGTCTGGATTCACGAACTACATCACTCAGATACCACTACACAATACCAGAGCAGAAGCTTATTATTATAAAGGTTGTTGAGCCCTCAGGCTAGAGAAGTACCTTTTTCTTTATCCTGTGAAATCACACATTCAGGCATATCTGAGAGATGAACTGTTAAAAATTACCATTTCCCCTGTAAGCTGGCATTTTACAACCCCTTGGAACAGACCCAGACATCAGAGTGATACTGCCTCTCCAGAGATGACACTGCCCCCTTCACATGCATATTCTGTCCCTCATGTCCTAACACAGGATCAGGCTCTTCCCTGGATGGCTGAATAAGCATCAGCTAAGGAAAGATTTGAACATGGCCATAGCCAGACATTTGGAGCTCTCCCATTCTGATAGCTCCCTGCCTGTAGTCAGTAATAAAAATGAAGGACTGAAGTAGCTGTGTGGCCCATACAGGCCTGGAGGTAGGAAGCCCCTCAGAATTCTCCTATATTAGCAAAGACCTCCAAACACAACAATTAGAGTAATGAGGCTGGACTTATTCATCACTGAAGGAACAGAATCTCCATTAGAAAGAGGGGGTCCTCAGGAGCCTAATCTCACTCGCATTGATTTTGTTGTTGTTATTGTTTACATTCAGCATATAAACTGGACCCAATCATCCGCTGTCCCTAAAATGAAGCTACGCAGAGAAGTTAATCTCAAAGGTTGCTAAGCAGCAAGTGGGCATATAGACTGTGCTGAGGGGGTGATGTTATCTTACCACTCATTGGTACAATCTCTCTTTCTCTTGGGCAGCTCTGTATTTCTTAGATTCATAGATATTAAGGTCAGAAGGGACCATTATGATCATCTAGTCTGACCTCCTGCACAAGGCAGGCCACAGAGTCTCACCCACCCACTCCTGCCACCAAGAAACTGGCTTATTATGTGAGGGAAAAGTAAGACTTCTACTGCATTATAAACTGTGCCCCAATAGAGTGACCCCGAAGTTTTTGGAGCTTACACAGACCTGGGGTGATAAAGTTCTGTTTCTATGTCCATTCAATTCCTGGCCTGTCTTCTAACACTGCCTCCAAAAGATTTACTCGTTTTTGTGAACTGGAAAACATCCAGTACAAATGGAACTGAGGCCCCCAAACTCACTTCATGTAGGTCACCAAACAGCTATCTTTGGGTCACTATTGATCTGAAATGGATTTGAACTGCTGATCTTTCAGAAAATTTCAAGAAGTGGATTTAGGAATAGCTTTACACCTAAAAAGTAAGTTATAGATGTGAACATCACCTTGATTGATCAGCCTTCACAGAGTGCTGATCACAACACATTGTTCATGTTGTTCTAGACAGTCCTTCAACCACTCGCTGGCCAGGCTGTCAGTGGCACCAGACACCCAATCAGCATAGCACACCACAACCCAGAACCCTTGAACTCAAACAATCTGCTAGCCGCAGCCTCCCAAGTAGCTGGGATTACAGATGCGCGCCACCGCAGATGTGAACATACAGCTGCACAATTCAGAGACTGGCCACTTACAAATTCTGAATGCCCAATTACAGGTTTGCTTTATTAGCAGAGGATCTGCAATCACACATTTTATTAGTCTGTGAGCAACACAGTCGTATCATAATAAACACAGGCAACTCATGCAGAGCACTCTCATGATTATCTGGCAGCTTTACCTACTCCCTTCCTCTTTTCTTTAAAGTTGCACTAGTACGTTGTACAAAATGCAGTGAAGGAAGACAGTAGAACAATGTGGATAGCAGCTGCTCTAGTAAAGGGTACATTCTGCCACCACCCCATTTAATTACTATTTGCTGTTCAAAGCTGTGTAGATTATCTCCACCCACACAAGATAATTTGATCGCTGTATTTCGTATACCCGTGTACTAACATTACATTAAAAATTTCAAAAAGTAAAAACCTTATGACTGCAGTTAAGGATCCTGCAAAAAATCTCAGAGCTTTTCCTAATTATTTTATCTCCTGTAACACAACATGCAGACCTAACGCAGTGTTTTGCAGACAGAAGGATTAAACCTTGTCTCTAAGAAGCATATTGACAACTGGGGTGAAATCCTGGCCCCACGCAAGTCAATTGGAAAACTCCCATTGACTTCAATGGTGGAGAGCAGAAGGGCAGGATTTCACCTCAGGTGTTCGCCTTCATGACAGACGTTAAAGGTGAAATCCAGACAAAGGAAAAGAGGAGGTAGGGAGTCGGTGTCAAAGATTGTTCTATCATGGAGGAAGAGATAGTATAAAAAGCAAAAGCGGGATTGGAAGCCATTTACATTGCGACTTTGAGTTGGTACATAGATGCTCTTTAAGTCAATGTGCTCAGAGTGTGGAGTAAGACTTGGTGATGGAAACTCAGCTGGTAAAAGCTCTCTTCTTGATGCCTGCCAGCACACATGATTTATCTCCAGATGAAGACTCTGAGCCAGATTCTCAGATGATGTAAATAGGTGTAGCTTGACTGAAGTCACCAATTTACACCTTCTGAGAATCATAGAATATCAGGGTTGGAAGGGACCTCAGGAGGTCATATAGTCCAACCCACTGCTCAAAGCAGGACCAATCCCCAACTAAATCAAGCTGTTAAGCTGTTTCAAGCTGTTAAGATGTCCCAATTTGTATTTAAAGACCTTAGTTGTGTTGGAAGCCTGCTTTTGTGCTTAAAGATTTGGGCCTGATTTTCTTCTTACTCTGGTTTTACACCAATGTAACTTTATTGACTTCTACAGAGTTACTCCTGATTTACATTAGTGGAAATGGGAGGAGAATCAGGATCTCAATTTTAATTAGGCTTATTAGTAAGCTTATTCCTTTTAACTCAGGCTCCAAGAAGTCATTTCATCATTACCCCAGAAAGCCACCTTATTAAGTGTGTGGGCTAGCCAATATCCATCACAGACAGACATAGTTGGCCACACTCTCATATAACCTCCATTAAAAACAAGGTAAATTAGATTGGTTTCTATTTGTAAATCACTTTTAACATGGAAAGGGTCAAGTTCTATGGAAGAATTTCAAATTTATTGAATTTAAGTCATTCTGGGTGGAAAAATTATAAAAATAAAGGGTGGGATCCACAAGGGAGTCGGCAATGCTGTGTCAGGGCACCTAGCTTTTAAGCACTTAAAACAACCTGCGGCCTGTCAGAGTAATCCGCTGGCGGGCTGTGAGACAGTTTGTTTACATTGACCGTCCGCAGGCCCGGCTGCCCGCAGCTCCCAGTGGCCGCAGGGACATGGTTGCCGCCACTTCCCGCAGCTCCCGTTGGCCGGGAACGGTGAACCGCAGCCCTGGGAGCTGCGGGTGGCTGTGCCTGCGGATGGTCAATGTAAACCAACTGTCTCGTGGCCCGCCAGCGGATTACTCTGACAGGCCGCAGGTTGCCCACCTCTGACTTAGAAAAATCACAGGAACAACTCCGCCATCCATAAAGCCTGAGTTAGGTGCCTAGGTTTCTATTCAATTAATAGAGAGTAATCAGCACCTCAGAATGTGTTCCACAAGGCTAGCACAATATGTGAAGAGAGGCCTAAACTAGGCAATGGGAGATAGAGAGGAGAGGGGTGTGGCCTAAGCCCCGCCCATCTCACAAAGATAGGCACCTAAATCTGGGCTCCAGGGAGGCACCTATCTCTGCTTGCAATCCATGAGCCAGGGAAGACAGGTGACCGAAGACCTAAGTCACATGCAGGCCCTGAAACAAAGCAGTCAGGGGGAAGAGGAGGACACTCTCCCTTATAACCTTTAGTCAAGTGGATAGGCTGCTGTGACAGGGTGGCACTCTGCCCCTGCTCTGTTGTATCACAGAATCCTGCTCAGACCCAAGTGGTTAGATATCCATACCGTACTGTTTATTTCAGATTCCTCTGCCAACATCTTTACAGCTTCATGCAGCAACACTATGTACAATGTCCCTTGTATCCTCAGACCTTTTCTCAGGGCCAAAGAGGAGAAGACGCCTCCCTTCCTTCAGAGCTCTCTGACTCCACGCTCAGCTTGCCATGCTCCTCCCTCTTTCACATTGTTCCTGTGCCTTTTTATCAGTCGTTCGCTGATAGGCTAATTAATCCTTTAGTTCACCTAGCCTACTATCATTACTTTTCATCCCCCCAATCAGCCCTCTCTGGGACAGCCAATTAATGCCAGAGTGATCAGCGTGCACGCTCACCCGTTAATTCTCAGCACTGTCACAGATGCTCAACCAGGATGTGGGAGACCCCAATTCAAGTCCCTGCTCCTCCTGAGCGGGAGAAGGGCCTGGACAGGGATCAGCCATCTCAGGTGAATGCCCTAATCACTAGACTGTGAAATATTGCAATGTGGCTCTCCCTCAATCTCTGCCATTGTTGTTGTTCCACTTTAAATATTAACAGGACCATAGAAAGCATTGAATAACTCTACAGCCTAGCGGTTAGAGCACTCACCTGATCTCTATTCAAATCCTGTCTCCCACTCAGGAGTGGGGGATGGGACTTGAACCAGGGGTTTCCCACATCCTGGAAGAGTACCCTATACACCAGGCTAAAGGCAATAAGGGAGCTCCGCCTCTTCCTCCCTACATTTTGTGAGGTGTTACACAGTCTTTAAGCACAGCTACTGGATTGGCCCTGCACAAGCAACTTAGGGCACTGAATGCCTATCTTCCCCAGTTTGTGACTTGCTCTGGGGCTTAGATGGGAGATAGGTGCCCGGGCACCTAGAGGGAGGCAGCAGTGCACGTGCTCAGAGTCAGAAACATAGGTTCTTAGGGAGCTTTTATTACAAAAGCTTTGGCACTGGGTGAAGTTAGGCACCTGCAGGGTTAGATGGCAGCCAAGCAAGCATTTTTTGCTTTGCAGTGGTGTATAACAATGGGACTTACACATCTAGGTACCTTTGTGGAGCCCACCTGAAATTCCCAACATTTTGAAGTTTACAGCTGAATTTAATTTCACAGACTACGCATCCCAGTATATAAATAAAGCAGTATCTACCTAATATCTGAGAACAGGACCAACAGGATATCTGCTTTTTTGAAGATTCTCTTTCATAAAAACCACATGAAAATGTTTTTTAGGCTATTTTACTCCATTTTCAAGGCCCAGTCTTCTAATCCTTACTCTCAATAGTAGACCTGAGGATTGGTCCCATGAACAAGCATACTTAAGTATGCACCGTAACAGTGAATAGTCACTTACAGTGGTCACACTTAAATATATAATTCCTGTTGTATGGCTACTATCAATTCCAGCAATACTCCCTATATATAAATGGAGAGTTCCACTAGCTGGTAATATTTTAGTGCACCCACTCTAACAATAAGTAATTAACATATATAATAAATTACTATTTTTAAAGAACAATATGGGTCTGACTAAAATATAAAGCACCATATACAGTCTACTGTCTAAAAACAGATGGTATATTCAATTAAATAAAAGGGACAAGCACTTATTTCTGCCTTTGGTAATCTCCAGTCTCCCAAACAAACTTCTCATAAATACACACAAGGCCAACAAGGTAGCTGAAGCCTCCATCTACATAACTAATCACAGGATAAATCTCAGAATAGACTTCATATAAGCTCAAGGCTCTCCATTTCCTCTTGCCTAGCCTAAAGAATCTTTTTTTTACTGTTTGGGAATATCCAACAGACCTTTGCTTCAAGCTCCTAGATAAGAGGAGATTATTCCTGTCCAGTTCACAAGTAACAGTAATATTTTGAGCCACTATTGTGATCCTTACCAACCACTCTTTTTTCCCCATGTATTTTGAGGATCCAATGCACGTGTTTTTCCTAAAAGCAATCAAAGTGAAATCCATGGTAATTCTCCAATGTCCAGGACCTCTTTAACTGCAAAAGAGGTTGCTTCAAAATAAAATAAAATAAAATAAAATAAAATAAAATAAAATAATCATCTTAAATAGTTATGCAGGAAGCACAATTAATTCAGAGTTAGGAGACCTGGGTTCCATTCCTGCCTTTGCAACTCTTCATGAGCTTGGGAAAATCATTTAGCTTTGCTGTGTTTGAACTTTCCCATCAGTAAGTTGGGATAATACATCCATACATTTGGAAAGTACTTTGAGATTCTCAGATGAAAGAAACTGCACATGTGCAAATAGTTAATATTAAACATAGTAATAAATACAACAAAATAATTTTTTGCATTATTTTTTGTGTGTACTGCCCATTAGTAATGAAATTGCATCAATATGTCTTTAGCAGTTCTTTTTTCTGAAATGACGTGTTCTGGCCTGGCTTCAGAGCCACTGGCATATTTAAACACACAGATTTCTTACTATTCTGCCACTGTAACAAATACTATGTGTGCAGCGGAATTTTTGTGGGTTGCAATTAAAAACACAGAGCCCTAATTTGAATCCATGACTGAAAAATGAACAAAGAAGAAACATACTCTGGGTTAACATATAAAATGTTATTATCCCTGAAATATGAACATAATTTGAAATATCTACATATTAGTAGATATTGGCAGCTTGTTGGTACTATATTGTTTTAGAACCAAATGTCGGGGGGAGGGGGAAGCTATCAACGTATTTCTGTGCTTTATTATATCAAGAGCTATTGGTACCTAGGGTGAAGATGGCAGGTGTTTTCTCAGGAAGTGACTCTTATTTAGTTCAGGTAGTTCTATTGGTGTTTTCCAACTTGTCTGTTTACAGATGTCTCCTTCTTAATGATACTAATATATCTCGCTGTGGGTGACCCTAAAGCTCTGACTGCCAGAAGCTGGGTCTGAACTACAGGGGATGGATTGATCACTCAGTAAATTGCCCTGTTCTGTTCATTCTTTCTGAAGCATCTGGCACTGGTCACTGTTGGAAGGATGCAGTGCTAAATGAGCCATTGGTCTGACCCAGTATGGCTGTTCTTATGTCCAGACAGCATGTTAACTCTTAACATTTTCTCTATTTGGCATGGCATAAGTTACAATTTCTTTATTCCATTATAACTTCTGCAATTCTAAGCTGTTTATATTATTTCATGCACCACTTACTAGCACATTTACTAGCAGACACGACCTGTGCGTGCAGAGAGTGTGAGTGCAGAGTGAGGGCAGCTGGCTTCAGGAGTGTTACTGAGCACGCTCAGTCCATGTGAGCATGCTCAGGACAAGATAAGCAGCAAATCAGGGTGGGGGAGGAACGTGACTCCCCATGCCCCCCCCCACATATGCGTCACCTCTGCTTGATAGAATAGACCACCATAGCCATCCATTTCAGACTTGCAAATTTCTACTCCTATAAAAGTTAGACAGTTAACAGTTGTCTCTGACCATGGTCTCTCGTTTTATGTTTAGGACATACTATAGAATTAAAAAAGAATGCTTCTCATCTGCCCCTTCTTTGTGTCATCTGACCATTTCCTTACTCTTGCAAAAATTCAGACACTGAACTGTCATTTTTAAAAGCTTTTTGTAGTATAGTACAGTAATTTTCCATATGACACTGACATCCACCTGATCTACATGTTTTACTATTTTCTCTCTTTATTAGGTATTTTGTCTATGGAGCAAGCCTCCTGTCTGCTTAAACAAGAATGTTTTGGCATCTGTCTATTATCTATCATGACATGTGAGTAAATACAACTGAACTTGCAAACAAGATGGAGCAGAATCTGAAAAGATGTATTCTTGGTGTCACAGGGAGCAACCTGAAAAAGAACATGTGCATTCAGGTGAAAAGCAAGGTAAGAGATCTCTCAATAGCGGAGAAGAAACTAAAGTGGTTATTTTCTGGCATTAGTGCAAGAAGGTGGCCTACACTTCTAAAATAAGATTGTAGGCGGTACAATGAATGGTAAATACAGCTAAGGGAATCAAAAAAGAAGAGGGATTAACTAGAAACCTGGGTAGAATCCATTCTTGAATCCAAAGCCCATAGAACTCAAGAGGAAAAAATCCCATTAGTTTCAATGTGGTTTGGATAGGTCCTTCATGATCATACTTGTCCTAGACGAGGGATACCTGCTGGTAACGCATCTTCTGCAGTGGCTGTGATGTTGTTGTGAAGATAATGAATCAGCAATGTACTTTCCACTGACTCACATCAGAAACTAATCATGAGTTATAGTCCTACCCACTACCATGTTTTCTTCTTATTCTTTTCAGTGACTGCCGTTACAGAATGGTACTTTCATTTGTTCCAGAAAACACTGTTTTGACAGTGATGTCTCTTTCTCTAGTGATGTCTCTAGGGTAATTTCTGTCCTTTCTTTTTCTATATGGCATAGCAATGGCATATAGTATCTCTGCTTTATTTTCTTATGGTCCATCACTCCATGCCCTATTTTTTTTAAATCACTGCAGCCTTCTCTGAGTCTTTTCCTGATTTTTCCTATACAGTTCCAGTCCATCAAACTGATCCATATAGTAATACCAGAGAAACTCCATTTTGTGTCCCTGGCTTCCATTTTAAATAAGCAAGCATCACTCCACCATTAAATGGAGGCTAAAGGTCACATAGCACTAAAAACCAAATTGGCAAGAAAAGGTGATAAACAGATCATAACACTGTGAGCTATTTAGAATATAGCTAAAGGTTACATAGTAGAATTGGTGGGGAAAAGAAGGTGGTAAACAATTATTGACAAATAGAAATAGTAGTCAAATGGTATTGTGTTGTCTAAAAATAGAACTGAAATGGCATAAAGGTCAGGGTGTCAGTTGACTGCTGACAGTTGAGACCTGACAGGCTGAGAAGAGGTTGAGAAAGCAGCTGAGCAGAGAGCTAAGAAGGCAGAGAAAGGTGTGAAGGTGGTGAGGACAATATGAAGGAGAAGAAGAAGCAAGCAGAATGACAAGAGAATGATGCGGTGGAGGAGTGAAAGAGAGAAATAACAGGAGAAGATATTGTGCAATCAGCTGAGGAAGTTTGTCAAAGTAATAGTTATAGCATAGTATAGTATGATAACGTATATAAGTGTGGGAGTGATGGTTAAAAAAGATGTATGTATGTGTGTTGGTTGTGAAAGGGATTTATATATGCAAAACCTAATGAACATCTAAAAATTGCTCTCAACTACCTGTGAATGACTGATCACTGTAAGCAGGGACCAGCCACTTAGCATCATTTCAAACTATAAGGCAATATAGTTTGAACTACTTTAAATTGTTATAAGGGATTTGTGTTTAGATTGTTATTTTGTCAAGGAATGTTATTTGTATCAATAAAAGGCATCTTATTTTGGAAAGAATGCTGCATGTGTCAATCATTTATCAGAAGGCTGTATCCGTGTCCTCCAAGTATTCCCTTAGCCACCTTGGAGACCCATACCTAATGAAAACACATTAGTTATAACAAGTAATGATCAATTCTGGGGGTATGCAAATTCTGTTTTTGGGATAACAACTGATAGGTCCTTATGCTGGACAGGGATCCATTAAAGTCAATAGATCAATGGATTAGTCAATGGATTAACTTGCAATATCAGGGCTATGGGCTGTCTCTGACCTGACACATTTTGCAAAGTAGATAACTATCCAATAGGGTCTATCTTCCTTTATAATTCCTTTTGTCTTTCATTTCTATCTTTACCCTCTCAAACTAATCCCAAATTGAATGAAAGTATTAGAAAAAAGTATCTCCAGCATTTCCTTGTCACATATCTAGAATTGTAAACAAATGGATTTCTAGTCTTTGGTAGTCAGGCCTCCTCCTTCTTAATTCCTAAGTCTATATTGATGGCAATAAGAATACATAACATTGGCTTATTAGATTCTGATTCAGGGTCTGGCTTGTTATGACAGACATCTCAGTGTGGTTTACTAGAGATTTTTCTTAGCATTCTTTTTCTCACACATCCTGGGTCAAAGTATTGAATTATTCCCACAAAACAGAAAGACAAAATAGTATTAAGCCATACCATAATTTTTGAGAAAAGCAGCAAGCATACTCTAATGGAACAGGGATGTACAAATTAAAGTGGCTCTTAACAACAATTGCAATTAAAGTATACTTTCAATGCTGGAAGAGCTCCATTCAGTTGCATATGAAAATCATTGGATTCACTCTGTCCTTAAGTTCTATACAAAGTTGTTAAGAGTATTAATACCTAAAAAGATAGATGGAATCCTGTCCATTTTCTCAAATGATATTTGTATTACTTATTCTTACCTTATAGTTGCTTTAAATGTGCTGTGATATGTTGGGTAACATTTTTAAATGTTTCTTTATTTATAAAGATTTGCATTGTACACAATTTAGTGAACATCTTTTGAATTTAGAATCAGAACCAAATGATCACAACCATTTGTTTACCTTTGAAATTACAACTGTTCTGCATTTCCTTGAGTACAAAGAAGACTCCTTTTTCCAAATCCATTTTCTCCCTCTACAAAATGTACAAATTAGTGACTGAAAACTTGATCACCTCCTATTTTGCCTTCATACTCACCTACCCGTGCACTTTTAGCTACCATCTCCAAGTTGATGATTCCCATATCTTGCTATCCAGCCTCTTTTTGGTCTCATGCCTTTGACAGTGTTTTTGAAATCTTTCTTCACCAGTTCAAAATCAACATGTGAACACCCACTGCATTTCTCCACCTGTGTCAAAACTTCCATTGTCCTGCTCATCACCAAGTGCAAAACAGTGGTGTAACAATAAATGTTGCTCTCTCCTACTCTAGACAATTGCCATATCCTGTCAATTCTTCCTTTACAAGATCTCTAAAACTCATTCCTTCCTCTTCACCCCCACTGCTAAGACACCTGTTCATGCTTTGGTCACCTCTAACTTTTCATCCTGAAACCTCCATGTTTAGGGACTCCTGTTCCTCACTTCATTCCTCTACTGTATTTCCAAACTACTGCTGCTGCTAAAACACTCTCACATTCCACTTGGATCACGTCACTCCCTTCTACAGATCCTTTCAAGGGCTTTCCTCCTCCTTTTTGCATCATTATCAAATTTCTCATCTTCAAGGTTTAGCACAGCTCTGTCCTTGCCTACATCTTTGGTCTCTTGTCCCCATAGTCCCATTCCATTAACTGCTGCTCATCCCAACCCTCCTTCCTGAATGCCCTCTTCTGTATCCTTCTCCCATCTCATCTTTGTGCCTTTTTTCCTTCTTGGCCCAGATTATAACTCACTCACTCCCTCTCCTTCTTCACCTAATGTCTTTCCTCTTTTCATCCTCATTGGTCTTTAAAACACAATTCAGTCATTTATGGTGCTCTTCTATGATAACCTGACAAATGCCCCCCCATCCACCTCATATATCTTATATGTTAAAACTGTATTACCTGTCTCTAATTTAAAGCCTGATCCTGCTAAACTTACTATTTACTGCCAGTTGCAGACACACTGAAGTCTATGGGACTAATCACAGTAGAAAGCATTTTGCTCAATAGTGATTAAATGAATGGTTTAGGCCCTTATGCCTTGATCTTGCACTGGGTTCCAGGATCTTCCACACAGAGTTCATTGCAAGATTGGGGCTTAGACTGTAAAGTCCTTGGGGCAGGAACTATATTGTTGGTTACACGGTATTTACACAGCATTGCGCGTACTATGACAGATCAATAAATCAATATCACAGACATGCTACTATCTTTATTTTTAAACTAAAAATAGTACAATGGTTTCACTTAACAAGTTTCGTCCATTTTAAAAGATTCTGCCAGTTTGAGAGATATTGAATGTACTTAAAATGGAGAGTATTGCTGGAACCCAAAATATCTAATCAAACCAGAAACACTGTGTGATCCCTTTGCGTCATCCTCAGAATCTCTCTGCCTTCCTTCCACTGTCTCTTAGGATGGGGAATGGAAAGGAGTGGGGAATAATTAAGAGGATGAATAAGTGCATATTTTGCAATTAATGTTCAGCCTAATGTTTGTAATAGTGTCCAAAAATGTGATTTTTACAACACAACTGTAATTTTGCAGTAACTTCACTTCAGAATAAAAATGTATATTCTTAAATTTAAAAACAATTGTTAAGATTTAAAAAAAATTACTCCCTGTAAAAACTGTCCGCAGAAACTGAAACACAGTTTAATAATAAATTTCCATTGTTGTCAGACATTCTTTCTGGTTTATTCAGAAAGACTCAAATGGATATTACTCATACAAACTGATTTGTTAAAAACAAGTGTGTGTTTCACTAAAGAGATAAACATCTCTTGCATTTTTTTTTTACCAAACTTACTTATAGGAGGAAAAAAACCACTGAGACCATAATCAACTTTTCATGGGTTAGATATGCATAAAAGTCCTCTTCCTACTCCTTACTATTGACTCACACTTTACTGCATACCCAAGGGACTGCATATTCTAAAAACAAGGAATGAGTAATCAGGAAAAAGATGTTTCCCCTCTTCAAAGTATTCACTAAAGCATTCTTCTTTTTAAAGTATTCAACACGTAATGCTTGCCTGCCTTGTGATCCAACTTGTACTATAACATCTTCTATAGCAATTTTACCGACAATGTTCATTTAACCTAAACATGGTGTAATATTCCTGCAGGCACACTTAAAACATAAACCACCCCCCAGAAGTTTTTCCAAGACTGACTAGAGGGTGGTTGTTCTAATTCTTATTGGTTTAATAACAATATGACATGGAAGACTAGAGATATCTTTTTTGAGTATCAAGATGTACCATAAGGTATCAATGCATGTTCTTCAACAACTAGAGAAGGGTCATTTTTAAGACATCTTTGAAATTAATTCTTAGAAAAAATTATGAAAAGGAAGCCGTAGGACTCACTTGAGAAGTGACTCACTTGTTTTGACTGCCATTTTGGTTTTTTTGTTGTGGAAAGGAGCACAATGGCAGGCATGTGTCCTGCAAACTAGAATCTTAAGGACAATGAATTAAATGTATCTATATCTAAGGAGCATTCTGCTCAGTGAGCACTCTAAAGGGCTGAGTTGCTATTGTAAACTACCAATCTCAGTTTACTTTAGCACAAAATAATGTGTTTGTTTTCTAACAAAGGAGTTCTACAACAACATCAAGGCAAAACCACTGGGTGCGATTATCAAGTAATCCATTTCTTGGGCATAAAGGCATTTCTACTGTGACAATTACTAATTATGCTCCAGTCATGGGTAGTTTATGATATTTCTTAATCCTTTCAACATGTTACTACTTAAATATCAGACCTCAAAAAATTCAAATATTGCTGGCAAATTGATAAGCCTAAAACAGAGCTCCAGTTACCCACTTGTACAAAACTATTAGCTTTTCGGTAAACAATCTAGCTTTGTTCTTAGGAATTTAAAATTGATCATATCATCCAGTAGACCACATGAACCATAAATGGCTTTAAGCTCCAAAATACTATACTATATAGTTTTTATTGACCCATATGTCAATACTAAACTGGTTAGCTGGCAAGTTCATAATCACCAGATGTAATATTCACAATTCAGGATACTGGTAGTCAGTCAAGATATACATAAATATTTCCTATTGTCATGGTAAAAGAGAATACAAAATTGAAAAAAAATCAATTGTAAGTACTGAGCATTGGTAAATTTCTGTTACGTACAACAGTATGTAGTTATACTATATTTGGTACTTATTCTATTTGAATCCTTCATTGTAAATGAAAATTCAGAAGACAATGCAATGCTCAAAATAACCATATTTACTAGTAACAAAGTAGAATGACTATATAATATTTAATCACTGACTTCCACCTTCTATTCAAAGCTGTCTCTATTAACAAATCTTACATTCATATGTATTACAGAAGCATTCAAAAGGATGAGATCGTACAACCAAAATGATAAATACCAATCAAGTGAGGGCAAATAGAAAACAGGGCCAAAACATAGCCACACCTGACAGCGTCCAGTGTCATCTGTCAGGGCCCTGTGACAAGGATCATGCTATTTACAGGTCAATGGTGCCTTGTAGAGAGGTGAAAACATCAAATCTGAAACCAGGTAACACGGTGCTCGATGACAACAGGGTCTCTATGAAGTCAAGATGCAATGGTTCTACCAAAGCAGAATCTACTTGCTTTCTTCTCTATTGTCAAGAAAGCTGTTATGGAGAAGATGATCACTTTTCAGCTGTGGGGATAAGTCCCTCTGGTTGGGTAGATCTGGGGTTGTGAAATCTGAGGTGAATCATTTATGTTACTGTAATGACACCCAACTGCAAAAGAGTCTTTTGCCACCTCGAACATTTTAATCAAAATGTTTCTCCAAAATGTAGCCCATTTCCAGATGGTTTCCTTGCACATAAAAAATGCAGCTCCTATCCCATCCTATGGAAAGCAGAGGCTGCATGTGTGTTCAGGACATTCCTGGGGCATGGTGGCTAAACAGATCTAGGGGAAGAATCCTAGTCTGGGCATTCTGGAGTATGTCCCATCAGGATCCATTCAGCTGGACTCCCCAGTTGCTTTTTTCCTGGACAACCATGCCCAAGGGCAAAGCTGATCCATCCTAGTCTGCTAGCACCTAATAAAATGGTATCAGGCTGACATTAAGCATGGACCTATAAGACTCCTTCATCCAGTGGACTCCCCTCATCCTCTGCACAGGCTCCAAACCCTAACGGGTTTCCCAAACATTTCAGATTAGAGGCAAAGCAGAGGTGGAACACAAGGTACCTAGCAAGTTTCCTCTTCTGAGAAATTTCTCTGAACGACACCTCACCACTGTTGCAAATAAAGGTGGGTGTGAGGTGGGAAGAAGGGGGTAAATGCCTTTCAGGGCAAGTTGGTGAGCCTTCCCATGCTCCAAGAAAGGAGCAAAGTGGAGCAAAGAAACTGTTCCATATTGCACTCTCCCTAAAGACATTGTTTCATGAAGTTGACTACCTGTCTGTAACTACTGGAGGAGGGTCTTGAAGCCAGTCATGGGCAGCTCCATTGATGTGGGCCACTCCAACTGTGGGATGGCTAAAAGAAGCCATGAGAAACCATGGCTGGTGGTGGCCACTGAGGGGGTGGGACTTGGAGGAAGTCAACAGCCAGTGGAGCAGAAGAAAAGGGGGCAGGGGGTTTGAAGGGTGCCATTGCCTCCTCATCGTTCCCTACGGGTGGCCACTGGGGGTTGTCAGGAAGCACCTCCCACCTCCATGTCCTTGACGGCAGTCCTTGGGTGGATGGGCTTTGAAGTAAGCCCTGGCCACCTTGGGTTCCTTCACGGTGGCCACCCTGTCCCTGAGGGAGATGGCAGGCACCCCCTCCCGCAGGCTCCCAGAAATCCCTGACACTCAACTACCACCCTGTGAGCCCCACCGCCTGCCTTGCCCTTGGGCTGGAGGCCAGCCTGTCACCCGTCTCCCTCCCCTGCCCTGGCTGTGCCACCACAGGTCCGGGCTCCCCCCTTCTTGGCCGTGGAAAGAGTTTGAAGCGCACCCGGCTGTCCGGGGAGGCGGCACGTCGGAGGGCCCGGGGACTTTCCCTGCGGCGTGTGGCGGGGACAGCCCTCGCCCTCCCCTAGGCTGGAGCGGGGACGGGGCGGGCTGAGGCCAGCGCGAGAGAGAAGCCGCAGCGCCCTGCTCCACAGCGGGTTACGCCAGCCAGCCCCGCCGCCCGCCCGCCTGCCTGCCTGCCTCCTTCTCTCGCCGTCTCTCCTCGCCTCTGATTCTGCGCACAGCCGGCCCCAGCGCCTGTCATTCTGCACAGCACAGTTTACTCCACGGCGAGCGGGGGAGACAGAGGGAGAGGTGGCGAGGAGGCAGCCGAGACGCCAAGTCCCGCAGCCCAGCATGGCTTCGGGGGACCTTTACGAGGTACGAGGCGGGGGGCGGGGGGGGCAGCTGCACGCCGCAGCCGGGCGGGCAGGGAGGGGAGGCGGCAGCGGCGGCAACAGCGGCGGCGGGGGGTTTGTTTCGGAAACGCTTAGCGGAGCCTGGTTAGTTCCTGAAGAAGGGAGGAAATCGCCCAGGCGGGGGTGGGGGGAGCCGGGCTGGCGTGTGCGCTGGGGCCGGAGGGGTGGGGGGGGGTGGGCACCGGGATGGAGCGCTCCCCTCCCTTCCCCTGCCTCGCTCCCTCCGTCTCCCTCGCTCCCTACTTTCCGTGGGGCTGGAGCGCAGCAGGCCTCGCAGGAGGGAGAAGGAGGAAGGAGTGAGCGCGGAGCCGGAGTTAGCGGTAGGATGGGAGGTGTCCGCCGCCCGGAGAGTGGAGAAAGTCCAGGTAAAGTCGGCGGCGGCGCTGGACGTGCTGAATCTGCAGATTAGTGCGGCGGAGCGGGGGGGAAATGCGCCGCGGCGCTGCCGGGGAGGAAGGCGCAGGGATGGAGGCGGCTCCGCGCCTGGCCGTGCAAAGTGCAGGAGCAGGCGCCCGGTTGCTTCACCTTGCGCCTGGGGGCGGCTGGAGGTGGAGGCTGCGGGGGGGATCAGGGGCTTTGCGGGGCGGGGATCGGGGCAGCAGGGGGTGACTGTCAAAGTTTGGCAGGTCCCTGGTGGCTGGTTGGACCAGAGCGGCCAAGGGAGCAAGGGAAAAGCTGGAGCTCGGTGCATCCTGCCCGTCTTTGGTTCCAGGCTCCCAATTTGTACCATGCACAAGTCGGGCTGCTCCTACTGCGCCAATAAATAAATAAATAAAATGAAGAGGAAGAAGAGGAAGCTGGACCTCCGACTAAATAACCAAATCTGGCCGTAGGGTCTTGCTGGATCCAGCCAAATTTTGACCCTGCGCACCCAATTTTAAAGGTTCAAAGCAAGAACAAGTCTAGTCCCTCCTGCTGGTCCACAAGAGAATTTGGACCCAGGCACTGCAAATAACCGGGTCCAGTGAGTGGATCCAGCTGAATCTTTGCAAAATGTGGTCCAAGCCCCAAATTCTATCAGATATTTTTTTTAAAAAGATCATATCTGGTCCTATATCTGCTACTGGGTCAGGATGCATCAAGGTCCACCTTTTGTCAGGGAAATTGGAATGGCTAGACTTCTTCTTTGTTTAAACTGTACAATTTGAGACTTGCAACCAAAAATTGTCATGTTCCAGTTCCATCCAAGTGTCAAGGTTTTTACAGTGCTCATGTACCAGGATGCACCTGGGTCTGGTGCAGTAAGAGTAGCTAGGCGTGTTCTCTATTTTGATCATAGAATTTGGGGGCTTGTATCCAAAACTCACAGGATCTTTGATCAACTTTTCCCTTTTACCATGGCCATTGCCTTTGAAATCCCCTAACAAAGGGTGTAATTAATGTCTGATATTGATCAGTTGCGTCTTTCTTGTGCTGAATTGGACTTTAAGTTTCCTTAAAGTAAGTAGAACTTGGACTCTCATAGGTGAGCTTAAATGCTCAGAGACATGTGCTGATCTAAATTAATATTGTCAACTTGTTTTCCGTGGTTCTTCATAGATTTTGTAGTGTCAGTTTGTAATTAGTTATTAATGGCATTGTGTCAAGTTTATCTGTGCTCTAACTCCATTGTAATTGATAGGAGATCTGTCAAGGATGACTTTGGTCCATAACTTTCAATGAAGTAAAGGTTTGGTTAGGCCCTTCATTTACTGCCTATTTGTAACTTCTGTGGAGCATGGAGAAGTTTTAGATAATCTTGCACCCTAGAGATATTTCATTACATGTTTAGATTGGTTCTGGAAGGAAACAAACACATACCGCTAACATTGACACTGGCTGTGTTATTACAGCTCCTATTCATTAATTAAAATCTATGCTCTTTTGTGAGCCCTGTGTTACTCTAAATGAGCAGATGGCCTGCAGGAATGGGAGGTGGGCTCTGCATTTAATATCGTGTATTGTGTGGAAATTTTGTAAGTAACAACATGCCATGAAAATGCTCTGTGAAATCCAGACTTGTAACCTAGGAAGCGCATTGAAGCATGATCATTTTAAAGGCACTAGTCTAGGCTGTGAAGCCATCTTCGACTGTACCATGAATTGCACTTAGGCAATGCTAAATGCTCTAGTTTGCAGCCTGTGGATTATTCTTTATCATTCCTTTTGGGCTGTTTTTGCCTATCAGTATATAATAAAGATGAGTTGTATCCATCAGGACAGGTAAGTGAAAGAATGGATCTCCACCTCTACTTTGTTGATATGTCTAGAACATGACCTTCTGAGATGGTACATGGTGTTAGATCATTGCATTTCTGCCAAGCTGCTGGGAAAAGTATGTACGGTACTTAAGTTAGCAATTCAGTCTATGCCATGTAAAAACCTTTCCACTGTGAAGGTACTTGTGACTGGGGTGAGAGAGAACCACAGGAAAGCTGAATAGTTTATATTCTGATATGCTGCAAGTTGGCAGTTGTTAGGCTCTGGTTAAATGACTGCTGAACCTCCCCACACACGCAGACAAAAAACTCCCACATCTAAAGATCTTTTTGGGTTTTCTAGAGTTGTTAGAAAGAGGCTTATAACTGTTGTGTAGGTAGTGATGTCAAATATCAGTTAGATAGCATGAGAGATGATGTTATCACCATGAACATGTGGTGTGTTTGGAGTTCATACCTTAATTTTTGGTTGTATGTGGCATTATTTTTTTGCTTTTTTGGACAGGTAAAATGTTCTGATGTCAAGATGCATATTAAATAGCTTATGATAGTCATCTTTAACAGGTTGCACTTCTGAATGATGTAGGGCTTAAAGCACCCTGCATAACATTTTTAATTGGAGATACACCTTATGAATCTACTAAGTATGTGTAGAACTGCCTTAAGAATATCTTCAGTCCTTCAAAGATTTTTACTGAAGTTCAATGAATCAGGCAAGAGCAGTTACCTCTGTAATAGTAAGCAATTCGTATTGGATAAAAAATGATTTTACTACAGCTGATTACGGTTACAGTAGTCATGACTAAAAAGAGAATATTGCATTATTACCCATCTAACCCATTTTAAAAATTTTCCTTGCTTGTGTAACATATGAGATACATAATTCAGTTCAAACCCTTAAATTTTGAAAACAAGATATGATATATATATATATATATAACAATTCATCCATTTTGTATTGTTAAATTATTTTTAAAACAGATTTTTTCAACGCAATGTTGACTTGAAGAGGTTGTGTCGAGGTTAACGGATATGTAAGATTACAGCCAAAACAACTACAATATTTTATGTTATCCTGCTATACTTTTCAATATCAAATAGCTTCTAGTCATCTCTGCTTGAAATATATTCTAATTCTATAGGATTATAAATTAATTTTAATATATGATACAAAATGAAGAGCATCCCTAGAGATTTCTATGCTTACTGATAATAGGGTTCTAGGTTTGTGTATCTTAGAACCAAGATTGTTACATTTGAGGATAATATCTTGCAGCAAATATTATTAGACAGTAGGTGCTAATTTTGAAGACAACAGAAACAAATATTCCTTTTTGTGCAGAAATGCAGTTAAGATTTTCCCTTTAAGAAATTTTAGATTAAATTGAAGCATGGAGAGGCACTCAGACATTACAATGATGAGCACTGCGTAAGAGCCGGAATAGAATAGAATATAATCTCAAGCACAGCTATGCATTCACAGGTTGAACAAAAGGCCAGGGTTGGTTTGCTTGTTTTGACGGAATTATGACTCTGAGCTTCTTCAGGTGGGTGAGAAGGTTCTTTATTATGTCTATATTTTCTTAGGAGATGAAATCTTTTTAAATATTTAAGAAATATATAGCACAGTATTTAGAACAATAACAATTTAAATAAAAGCTTTGGCAACATATCCACAGTGACCTTCAGTAGCATAGCACTGTTGAGCTTTCCAGTTTAGATAACTTGTTGAATGTATTGATATAATGTCTTTATTAATCTCAGTAACAAAGAATAGGTAAAATAATCAAGAGTAAATTTCAATATTTCTCATTGGTGCTATGAATTTTGCTGTCGTTACCTTGGTATATCCTTTTGTATTCTCCACCTTGAGTTCAGTTCCAACACTTAAGACCCTCTCTTAACAGAATTCGGTCTCTTAAAAAGGCTATTACACTAGTATTAGATATGAGATGAAAGTATAGGAAACAAAACTTTTACTTCAAACCACTGCACACAAGTTTTTTCTAGCAAAGAGAAAGCAATTCAGAGCAATAAAACATAAGCTCTGGTTTATGATGATGAATATCTGATATCATGTATCAATAACATGCAGAAGCTTTTGAAGCTCATTTGGGCATTTTTGTTTTGAAATGTAGTTTTTGTTTTGAGCTGAAATTTTCTGTATTTTCTCATTATTTATAATAAACCAACATAATCAGAGTTTTTGGAACAATGAGATTAAAATGTAAACATTTTCTCATAGTTCTTTAAAACTACTGGAAATCCCAATTATGGTATCTTATTAAACAATATCTTAATTCAGCAATCTAAGGAACTAGCAGATAAGTCTCTCGAGAGGAATGTGGCAGGTAGATATCTCTGGACCACAGTAATTTCATCATTATTTAAAACTATTAGTGGCTAATGGACATTTTTCATTAAAGCGCTGTTTTACTTGGAAAAATGACTTTTTAAAAATGGAACTGTCTTAATTAAGAGATACAATGCCTATGTGTATTCATGTCTACTTACATCAGTGACAAAAATAAGATTTAACTACATTTTACTCCTGTTAATATGGCTATATGAAAGTGAGCTGCAGTCTATTCCCGCTCACACTCATCAACAGGATTGTTAATTAAGCTCCAACTGAGTTGCAGTGTCAAATTCTTCTCCTCAATTATACCTGTGCTCACTGCACAGCTATCAGTGAGGGCAGAATCTGAAAACAGTGGTGCTGCACAGATGTATATGAGGACAGAATATGGCCCAGAGAATATTTGTAACCTGTCTTGATGTGTGAATCAGAAAGAATACAACTTGAATTTCACATTCCTGTTTGAGTTTACAGAACTAGGGTTTAGAAATTGACTTTTGGCATGTAAACTGAGCTAATGTGATTACCAGTCCATAATAAAGATGGAAGCACACAATGCTCTTTTCATGGAGTCACTTTCCAGTATAGAGCCACACTTTAAACTGCTATTATCTTATGGAAAACATTTGGGAAGGGGGAATCTATTTTAAAACTATTTCATGCCCTCCTCTTTCATTACAGAGGCGATTTACTTGAAAACAGAATGTTTGTTTAAGAAGTAAATATATTTATTTCCAAACTGAAGTCACCCTCTTTATTGACATAACAATTGGTTGTTGTGGGATTATGTGTGATGTCACAAGCAGAGAATGATGACTTCAGGTGGAACATAAGGAGCACATGATTGTATAAATAATGAAAATACTATTGGAGTGAGGGCAGAAAAATATAGTATATCGAGCCAGATTCTCAGCCGGTGTAAATTTGTATACCTCTATTGACTGTAATGTGGATTGCAATAGAAATAAACCTATTTACACTGGCTGCTGATCTGGCCTTATTACATTTAAGCAAAACTGCTGCTAAAGAGAATGCTTTATCAAGTCTCTTTATGAAGAATCAGCTGTTTAACTGACCAGAACTTACTTCTGTGTCATTGTGTCACTGAAGGATTATCAGAACCAACAGTATCTGGGAGACTTAATTTTACTTAAATTAAGATAACTTGTGCAAATACTACTCTAGTTCAGTTGGTAGAAGTTTCACAATGGAGTGAAGCTTTCTGGATACAAATCCACATTAAATTTGATCTTGTACCCAGTGGTGACGCTGTTATGTAGCTCTAGAGGGGGTAGTCTGCTGGATGAGAGGTTAAATTTAGTTGTCAACCTTTCAGTAAGAAGTTAAATTGAGGTTTCTTACACTCACGCCTTGTAGTTCTGCATATTAAAGAAAAAGTTTCATAATACTCTCAGAAAAGAGTAGGGGATAACTCTGCCAATATTCCCTCTCAAGACATGTCTTCATAATTGCTGCTACAATGGCACTGCAGCTGTGTCACGATAGTGCTGTAGTGTAGATGCTTCCTACATTAACAGAAGGGGTTGTTCTATCAATGTAGTTCATCCATCTCTCCAAGAGGGGGAAAATGTCAACAGAATTCTTCTGTCGGCCAAGCCACATCTACACCAGGGGTTAGGCCAGCCTAACTATAGTACAGTATTCAGGGCAGAACATTTTTCACAGCCCTGAGAGATGTTGTTGGGTCCATCTAATTTTTAAGTGTACACCAGGCTTAGTAAGAGACTCTAGTGTCAAAAGCTATGTAAAACATTACTGTGCACACAACGGCGGTCATGTTTACCTACATTGTCACTATGTTACCGGTATCCAGCTTCCTCATTGCTTTGGAAATTTCTTTGGGACATTTTGAGTATGAAAAAACCTATTGTAAACCAAATGATTTTCTATCTCGTTAGTGTTTTATGACCAGTTTGATGAAGTTCTTTCATCCAGAGCATGATATATTTCCTCCAAATGTAGGTTAACTTAGGAACGTGCATGCAATAACCAGGTTCCTAATTGGATAAACTATTGGAAATATGCTTTCTATTATAGTAAAACCACCATTAAATATACAAGATGAAGTACATTTCTCAAAAGAAATTAAACTAAGTATATTTCCCTTCACTGTCGAGGTATATAAGCACATCATAACTTTTCTGATAGCATTTGGTGAACTACAAAAATGTAAAAATAAAAAATGTATTGTACTTAGATTTGTGTTTTATTCAAAATTGTCATGTAATTATGTAATTATTTGTGTTTGTAAGTTAAAATATATTTAGAACAAACCTAATACAAATAATTGTGAAATTCAAATGTGATCTGATATTGAGGAAAATTAGCTGATCTTTTTTTCATCAAAGACGTAATTGTAATGGTTAACTACTCAGTGAATAATGTTTCTTTGTCCATTCATTTGACTTTTAGCAGTGTTGCATTTTCTTGGCTTTGTATGTTTTCATCAGTGTAGATTATTTGTTGTCCCTCTTACCCATATATTTTGGGAAATAATTTTATAATATATTTTATGCCATAAGCATCTTGGTATTGTCAACAAGCTGGATGAAAGACTTAACTATTCTTTTTATTTAAGTGATTCTGAATCATGTAAAGTTTGTATCAAACCATTTAAATGTGTCATATTGACAGCGGTAGAAATGATGATTGAACTGTATGAGCCCCAACCTGTTTTACATAAATAAAAATAAGATTATTCTTCTGTTTCATAGAGAAAGAAAACTGGTCTTTTGATTTGTTTAACAATAGTGCCACAATAGCTTTGTTTATTCCAAAGCCCTTATCCTGTAGATTGCTAGTGTTGTAAGGCTGTGGGGGAAATATGGTGTGTCTGTTTTCTTTTATCACACACCAGTTGTAATGTTGTCATCAATAGATACAGTGTAGAATTCAGTCTTCTGTCGTTATCAGTTATAATTTAAACAGTGGTCTGTATATTGCAGGCTATATTTAAGGTTTCTTATGTCCTTCTTGACATTGTTTAGGTTGATACAGATGGACAGTGTAGGAGCCAGTGATTCTTGTTGTAACTTAGTAAAGCAGGGGAAATAGATCACCTGTTAAAGTACATCCTGATACGTGAATAGCATGGGGTTACTTAGTGATAGACAATGACAATGAAAATAGCGCTGAAAAAATCTCTGCCAAAAATACCCTTTTCTTTGCAAACTGCTGTTACGTCACTTAGGATGTGATTTTTGTTGTGCCTCTTGGAAGTCCAGCACAAAACTTTCAGGCCAGAGGGAGTGGGAACTAAAGCTACCTTTGTATGAACCTATTGCTGGGTTATTCCAGAGGCTAGTGCATCCCCTAGCACAACGTAGGTAGCCCATCCCCCACTGCCTATAGGTGGCAGTGTCACCCAGAACCTCCACATGCTGTGTGGCATGGGCAAATATGTTGTGCTTAATAAACAGTAGTAATAAACTTGACTGACCAGTTCTGGTTGAAAATCATTGCAAAAGAAATGACGATAAGTTAAAAGGCATGTTAGTGATATGTGTAGAATGAGTTAACCTGTAAAATCAATGTTGTTGTAAATATATATTAATGAAAGGTGTTTCTAATGACCTAAAATAGCTTTCTCCTTTTTTATAATTTTGCTTTGAGCAGATATATCATTTCAAGATCTGTGCTGAGAGGATTTATTCCAGGGCTTTCAGTTAATTTAGATTTTGGGGTGCATCTTCAGGGGTATCATGCTCCATAGAATTTTATGTTTTCTTCCCATTAACCTGAAATGGCCTAGTTTGAATACACTACCACTTGCACACAACAGCAAACTTTCATTTGAGTAACATTTCACAGAAACCTAATTAAATGGCTAGATACTTTTTCCTTATTACCCTTCTTATAAATGCTGATTATCGATATATTTTAATGTAAATAGCTACCTCTTGTCCAGCAAATCTGCTCCACTTTCAGTGAGGCCAAAATGCATTTTTTTACAGCATCACATTCTCATTCATTGTGATGAACAATGATGTTATGAGCTATGCTCTGACATCAGTGAGTATAACAGGCTGATTGTAAAGGAGATAGCTTCTGTTAACATAGCTTGTTAGTCATCCATGATAGGGGAGGGAGGACAAAAAAGAACATGACTGTATGATAAGGTTTGGTAAAATATTACCTTTTTTAAATGTTTAATGCTGTTTAAATTATAACTGATAACTACAGATGACTGAATTCTATACTGTATCTATTGAAGATTACCTTTTTTAATGTTTCATGTTGGGAGATGTCAGTGGATCTTCCCCTAAAATGTTGTGTGCTTGGAGTTTCCTAAACTAATAAAAGAATGTCTTAAATTATTAAAACCTCATTAATTTATAGGATTGATTAAGTAGTAGTATGATGTTGTATAAAATCATTACATTTAACAAATGAATATACTGGATTAATTCCTCTTTCAGAAACCTCATTGTGACAGGACAGCAGGTGTTTCAGTGTCAGAAATGTGACAAGAAAGGTGGAGCAGATTCTGAATACTGCTGGGGAATTCCTGCTGAGTGTAGTTCATGTAGAAACAAAGTGCACAGATGGAGTTTTGCTAGAATCAAGAATGACTTCTGGAACTTTTGAAGAGGGAGTCAAGGCAGGTGATCTTCTCAGAAAATTTTCTGATGACAAGTGTGAGTAAAGAGAAAATATTGGAGGTTAACGGATAGAAGCATGGATGGAGGAGAGTTTGGTGTTCATGGATCATCCGAATGCCTTCTGTGATGAGAAGAGACTGTATTTGATGGTTTCCACTTAAGCAAGGATGTAATAAGTTCCCAGTTTCAAAAATGGCAGGTATTGTTAAGGCAGCTCTAAATGAAGCAGTCACATGTGAGAATGGATGATTTAGCATAACTCCAATAAACAAGCATGTACTTTATTACTCTTCTGTCTTATGGTGGATGATGAAAGTCTGCGTCACAAGTGAAGTACTGTAATCAGAATGACAGGAATTATAGAAAAAGGTGCATTCATGTACTAGTGTCTCCACGCAAATACAAGGAAAATGGGAAATAACCCAGAAGTTCCTGAAGTAATACTAAATTATGGAGATTATGACAAAGAGGACAGAACTGAAACTTTGTGGGTTGAGTCCAATAACTGAAAACTGGAGCATAACAATCTCAGTTGTGCCATGATCATTTACTTCCATTTTGGAATGTCAGATGCACTCTGTAGAAAAGGAAGTGGCAATGGGGAGTAGGAAGTACAATATTTACCAAGTCAGTGAAATACACTTCAGTGGCAAAAATGGTAGAGAAATACTTAGAGATACAGGAAGAGAAAGACAAAAGAAAATACAATAGGCATTTGTTGCAAATCCTCAGGATTGGAGAAGAGAAAGAATGAAAACTTCTTGGCACAAATTTCAGTGAACTCAGTACTGCAGAATACCTTTCACAGGAGACAAGTTAGTTACCCAGATAGCTATTGGGTAGCCAGTATGGCTAAATGTGCATCAACGTTCAAGAGGCCCTTACTCCCAGCTTACATAGGACAGCACTGTGATTCAAGGAGTCAAGAAGTGGAGATTCCAACCCTGTGAAAAACCATCCTGAATCTACATCTTGCTGGTGAGAACAAAAGAAAAGGAACTTTTTGAGAACACAAGGATAACAAGGAAGTTCTTCAAAAATGAGGAGTCCGTTGGCACCTTAAAGACTAACAGATTTTTTTAGGCATAACCTTTCGTGGGTAAAAAAACCCACTTCTTCAGATGCATGGAGTGAAAATTACAGATACGGGCATAAATATATTGACACATGAAGAGAAGGGAGTTACCTTACAAGTGGAGAAACAGTGTTGACAAGGCCAATTCAGTCACAGTGAATGTGGTCCACTCCCCAAAATTGATGAGGAGGTGTCAATACCAAGACAGGGGAAATTGATTTTGTAATGAGCCAGCCACTCCCAGTCCCTATTCAAGCCCAAATTAATGGTGTTAAGTTTGCAAATGAATTGTAGCTCTGCAGTTTCTCTTTTAATCTGTTTTTGAAGTTTTTTTGTTGAAGGATGGCTACTTTTAAATCTGTTATTGAATGTCTAGGGAGATTGAAGTGTTCTCCCACTGGCTTTTGTGTGTTACCATTCCTGATGTCTGATTTATGTCCATTTATTCTTTTATGTAGAGACTGTTCGGTTTGGCCAATGTACATGGCAGAGGGGCATTGCTGGCACATGATGTCATATCACATTAGTAGATGTGCAGGTGAATGAGTCCCTGATTGTGTGGCTGATGTGGTTGGGTCCTCTGATGGTGTCGCTGGAGCAGATATGGGGACAGAGTAGGCAACGGGGTTTGTTACAGGGTTTGGGTCCTGGGTTAGTGTTTCTGTGGTGTGGTGTGTTGTGTAGTTGCTGGTGAGTATTTGCTTCAGGTTGGGGGGCTGTCTGTAAGTAAGGACTGACCTGCCTCCCAAGGTCTGTGAGAGTGAGGGATCGTTTTCCAGGATAGGCTGTAGATCGTTGATGATGTGCTGGAGAGGTTTTAGCTGGGGGCTGTACGTGATGGCCAGTGGTGTTCTATTATTTTCCTTGTTGGGCCTGTCCTGTAGTAGGTGACTTCTGGGTACCCGTCTTGCTCTGTCAATCTGTTTCCTCACGTCCCCAGGTGGGTATTGTAGTTTTAAGAATTCTTGATAAAGGTCTTGTAGGTGTTTGTCTCTGTCTGAGGGATTGGAGCAAATGCGGATGTATCTTAGGGCTTGGCTGTAGACAATGGATTGTGTGATGTGTCCTGGATGGAAGCTGGAGGCATAGAATATCAGGGTTGGAAGGGACCACAGGAGGTCATCTAGTCCAACCCCCAGCTCAAAGCAGGACCAATCCCCGACTAAATCATCCCAGCCAGGGCTTTGTCAAGCCTAACCTTAAAAACTTCTAGGGAAGGAGATTCCACCACCTCCCTAGGTAACGCATTCCAGTGTTTCACCACCCTCATAGTGAAAAAGTTTTTCCTAATATCCAACCTAAATCTCCCCCACTGCAACTTGAGACCATTACTCCTTGTTCTGTCATCAGCTGCCACTGAGAACAGTCTAGATCCATCCTCTTTAGAACCCCCTTTCAGGCAGTTGAAAGCAGCTATGAAATGACCCCTCATTCTTCTCTTCTGAAGACTAAACATCCCCAGTTCCCTCAGCCTCTCCTCATAAGGCATGTGTTCCAGTCCCCTAATCATTTTTGTTGCCCTCCGCTGGACTCTTTCCAATTTTTCCGCATCCTTCTTGTAGTGTGGGGCCCAAAACTGGACACAGTACTCCAGATGAGGCCTCACCAATGTCGAATAGAGGGGAACAATCACGTCCCTCGATCTGCTGGCAATGCCCCTACTTATACATCCCAAAATGCCATTGGCCTTCTTGGCAACAAGGGCACACTGTTGACTCATATCCAACTTCTTGTCCACTGTAACCCCTAGGTCCTTTTCTGCAGAACTGCTGCCGAGCCATTCGGTCCCTAGTCTGTAGCGGTGCCTTGGATTCTTCTGTCCTAAGTGCAGGACTCTGCACTTGTCCTTGTTGAACCTCATCAGATTTCTTTTGGCCCAATCCTCCAATTTGTCTAGGTCCCTCTGTGTCCTATCCCTACCCTCCAGCGTATCTACCACTCCTCCCAGTTTAGTGTCATCTGCAAATTTGCTGAGGGTGCAATCCACACCATCCTCCAGATCATTAATGAAGATATTGAACAAAACTGGCCCCAGGACCGACCCCTGGGGCACTCCACTTGATACCGGCTGCCAACTAGACATGGAGCCATTGATCACTACCCGTTGAGCCTGACAATCTAGCCAGCTTTCTATCCACCTTATAGTCCATTCATCCAGCCCATACTACTTTAACTTGCTGGCAAGAATACTGTGAGAGACCATGTCAAAAGCTTTGCTAAAGTCAAGGAACAACACGTCCACTGCTTTCCCTTCATCCACAGAGCCAGTTATCTCGTCATAGAAGGCAATTAGATTAGTCAGGCATGACTTGCCCTTGGTGAATCCATGCTGACTGTTCCTGATCACTTTCCTCTCCTCTAAGTGCTTCAGAATTGATTCCTTGAGGTGGAGTAGATATGGGGACAGAGTAGGCAACGGGGTTTGTTACAGGGTTTGCGTCCTAGGTTAGTGTTTCTGTGGTGTGGTGTGTAGTTGCTGGTGAGTATTTGCTTCAGGTTGGGGGACTGTCTGTAAGTAAGGACTGACCTGCCTTTACGTGGTGCCCACGTGAAGAAGCAGGAAGGGGTAGCGATCTGAGGGCTTGATGAGTCTTGGCAGTCTCTCCGTCACATCGCGAATCTAGGTAAGTGTAGTGCTCAGTAGGTTTCTAGTATAGGGTGGTGTGACCATCACTTATTTGCATAGTAGCGTCCAGGAAGTGGATCTCTTGTGTGGACTGGTCCGGGCTGAGGTTGATGGTGGGATGGAAATTGTTGAAATTCAGGTGGAAGTTCTTGGAAATATTGTAGGAAGTTCTTGGAGCTATTGATTACAAGCTACTTGAATACAGCATAGTAAGGAATGCTTCACAGAGTGCAGTAGAACTAGAGGATTAGAATTCAAAGCAGCAAATTTGGGAGAACTGAGAAATTTAGTGAGCAGTGGGGAAAAGTTTGAAAATCCCTGAGTGTGGAAAGAGACTGGAGAATCCTAAGAGACACCAGAGAAAAAAAATCCTGTGAAAAAAGAAGAATGCAAGGAACAAAAAGTGATCAATGTAGCTTCAGAAGAGACAACTCACAAATCTGAGGGTAACAGCTTTGTTCAGGAAATGAAAAAGAAGGGAGGTAACCAAACAACAGCACAAAAAGTCCATTAAGGCTTGCAGAAAGAAGTTAAGGGCAGCAGAAAATAGACTTTGTTAATGTTAGGATTCAGTGGATTAAAATCTTTTTCAAAAATATCAGAGATTGGGGAATATGAGCAAGAAAGGAAGCCTATTAATGAATGAGAAGGGGGATGAAATCCTTGATGGCTAAAATACAAAATGGTTTTATTTTAATCTATCTCTACAAGGAAAACTAAAGAAAAGAGGTTGAGGCAACTAGGAGGGAAAGAAAAGCTTGAAAACAATAGTTATGGGGGGTGGGAGAGGCAAAGACACATTTGGGAAAACAATTAAGTCAAAATATTCAGGTTTAAGTGCCGAAAGTAAAGCTCCTAGATCCATATTTAGGAACCTAAATAAGTAGAGATTTTTAGCAGTGTTAAGCACCATGAAGCTCCAACTAAACTACTCTTAGGTACTCAGTGCTTTTGAATATTAGGCCACCTATTTAAGTGCTTAAATATGGATTTAGGAGCCTAACTTTGGGCATCTATTTTTGAAAAATTTGGCCAGAGGCATCAACTCACAGAGCAGGTAGGTGATATTCCTTCTAAGAGTGACTCTACTGAAATCTCACATGAAATATTGCATTTATGCTGGGATATTCAAAGGCACTCAAGGGAGTTAGGTACCCAACTGTTATTGGATTTCAATAGGGAATGTGCACCTTACTCCCTTAGGCTATTCTGAAAATCCCAGACTAGGTCCTGTGTACTAGAAAGATTTTTACAAACTGAAGGTGTTCCAAGAAAAGTGAAGGTGTTTTGTACCACACAAAGAAGTAGTGGCTGTATTGATTGATTTGTGAGAAAGGACTAAAAGTACTAAATTTATGGCAAAACAACAAACAGTGGCCACGGCATATGATAATCATCTGCAGATTTCTGAAGGTCACCTGTGATAGGTGACAAATCAGCATGTTGTCAAAGGGCGTGACTAATATTAATAAGGTAAGCAATGGACAACAAGCTTTTTATTAGGAGAAACCTTCTAACAATGAATTCTGTTAATTATTAATTATTAATATTATTTATTTTTATCGGACAGTGATGTCTTGTTTGCCATAAAAGGCATAAATAAAGACAGTCCCTGTACTGATGATAGTATAGTTGAAAACTCAGACACACAAGATTACACATGCTGGATGCCCCAGACAACGTTATCACTTATAACAGTGGTCTCCAACCTTTTTACGCAAAAGATCACTTTTTGAACTTAAGATCAATTCAGGATCTACCTTGCCCCTTCCCCGAGGCCCCACCCTGCTCACTCCATTCCCCCCTCCCTCCATCGCTCGCTCTCCCACACCCTCACTCACTTTCACCAGGCTGGGGCAGGAGATTGGGGTGTAGGAGTGGGTGCAGGCTCTGGGAGGGAGTTTGGGTGCAGGTGTCATATGGTCACACTGCACCTAATCTCATAGAATCCACTGGACATTTCATGGGTTTTACTTTTTATTAGTGTCATTTATGGTTTATATATCCAAAATCCTTCAGGGATTGTCACAAATCAGTGTAACATTCTCAACTGTTGGGTGTGCATTGCCTGAGCCTGGGGCAGGGGGTTGGGGTGCAGGAATGAGGGGTGCAAGCTCTGGGAGGGAATTTGGGTGCAGGAGGGGGCTCCGGGTTGGTGCAGGGGATTGAGGTGCAGAAGAGAGTGACAGGTGCAGGCTCTGGGGTGGAGTTTGGGTGCGGGAGGGGGCTCCAGGCTGGGGCAAAGTGTTGGGGTATGGGAGGGGTGAGGGCTGTGGGTGGGAGTTTGGGTGCAGGAGGGGCGGGGGCAGGGGATTGGGGTCTGGCAGGAGGTGCGGTGGCTGGGAGGGAGCTCTGGGCTGGGGGTTGGGGTACAGGAGGGTGTGCAAGGTGTAGGCTCCGGCCGGGAGGCACTTACCACAGGCAGCTCCTGGTTGGCGGCGCAGCAGGGCTCAGGCAGGCTGCCTGCCTGCCGTGGCCCCACACTGCTCCCTGATGCGACTGGCTGATGACACTTCTCTGCGTGCGGCCCCTAGGGGGGAGGGGGGCAGTGGGTCTCTCTGTGCTGCAAGCTCCGTCCCCACAGCTCCCATTGGCCGGGAACTGGCCAAACAGGAGCTGCGGGGATGGTGGAGGGAGCGGGGGCAGCACACGGAGCTGACTCACGCCTGCCGGAGCCCCTGCAATGCCAGATTTTTAGCAGCCCGGAGATCACGATCAGCTGGCTGAGGCGCCAGCATCGACCAGTCAGTCGATCATGATTGACGGGTTGGTGACCACTGACTTATCATGTTACATTTTTACTTACACTGGGAGTATTCTCTCTTGTATTACACGCACAGCCACACTCTCTTGCCATCAAAGTAACAAAGGAATGGTTCTGGCTCAGCTTTTTTGAATACTGTTTGGCACTTCATATCAGGGCATGGTCGTCTGCAGTATATTGTGGAAGTCATGGGTCTCCCACAGAAACGTTTGGAGAGTTAGAACAATAGAATCATAGAAGATTAGGGTTGGAAGAGACCTCAGGAGGTCATCTAGTCCAACCCCCTGCTCAAAGCAGGACCAACGCCAACTAAATCATCCCAGCGAGGGCTTTGTCAAGCTGGGCCTTAAAAACCTCTAAGGAAGGAGATTCCACTACCTCCCTAGGTAACCCATTCCAGTACTTCACCACCCTCCTAGTGAACTACTTTTTCCTAATATCCAACTTAGACCTCCCCCCCTGCAACTTGAGACCACTGCTTCTTGTTCTGTCATCTGCCACCACTGAGAACAGCCAAACTCCATCCTCTCTGGAACCCCCCCTTCAGGTAATTGAAGGCTGCTATCAAATCCCCCCTCACTCTTCTTTTCTGCAAACTAAATAAGCTCAGTTCCTTCATCCTCTCCTCATAAGTCATGTGCCCCCGCCCCCTAATAATTTTCGTTGCCCTCTGCTGGACTCTCTCCAATTTGTCCACATCCTTTCTGTAGTGGGGAACACAGAACTGGACACAGTACTCCAGATGTGGCCTCACCAGTGCCAAATAGAGGGGAATAATCACTTCCCTCCATATGCTGGCAATGCTCCTACTAATGCAGCCCAATATGCCGTTAGCCTTCTTGGCAACAAGGGCACACTGCTGACTTATATTCAGCTTCTCATCCACTGTAACCCCCAGGTCCTTTTCTGCAGAACTGCCCCTTAGCCCGTCGGTCCCCAGCCTCTAGCAGTGATTGGGATTCCTCCATCCTAAGTGAAGGACTCTGCACTTGTCCTTGTTGAACCTCATCAGATTTCTTTTGGCCCAATCCTCCAATTTGTCCAGGTCCCTCTGTATCCTATCCCTACCCTCCAGCATATCTACTTCCCCGCCCAGCTTAGTGTCATCTGCGAACTTGCTGAGGGTGCAATCCATCCCATCATCCAGATCATTAATAAGGATGTTGAACAAAACCAGCCCCAGGACTGACCCCTGGGGCACTCTGCTTGATACCGGCTGGCAACTAGACATTGAGCCATTGATCACTACCCATTGAGCCCAACAATGTAACCAGCTTTCTATCCACCTTATAGTCCATTCATCCAATCCATACTTTTATAACTTTCTGGCAAGAATACTGTGGGAGACCGTATCAAAAACTTTTCTAAAGTCAAGATATATCACGTCCACTGCTTTCCCCATATCTACAGAGCCAGTTATCTCATCATAGAAGGCAATCAGGTTGGTCAGGCATGATTTTCCCTTGGTGAATCCATGTAGACTGTTCCTGATCACCTTCCTCTCCTCCAAGTGCTACAAAATGGATTCCTTGAGGACCTGCTCCATGATTTTTCCAGGGACAGAGGTGAGGCTGACTAGTCTGTAGTTCCCTGGATTCTCCTTCTTCCCTTTTTTAAAGATGGGCACTGTATTTTCCTTTTTCTAATCTTCCAGGACCTCCCCTGATTGCCAGGAGTTTTCAAAGATAATGACCAACGGCTCTGCAATCACATCAGCCAACTCCCTCAGCACCCTCACATGCATTAGACCTGGACCCATGGACTTGTGTATGTCCAGCTTTTCTAGATAGTCCTTAACCTGTTCTTTCACCACCTCCCCATACTATGCTGCCCAGTGCAGCAGTCTGGGAGCTGACCTTGTCTGTGACGACCGAGGCAAAAAAAGCATTGAGAACTTCAGCTTTTTCCTCATCGTCTGTCACTAGGTTGCCTCCCCCATTCAGTAAGGGTCCCACACTTTCCCTGACCGTCTTCTTGTTGCTAACATACCTGTAGAAACCCTTCTTGTTACCTTTCACATTCCTTGCTAGCTGCAACTCCAGTTGTGCTTTGACCTTCCTGATTACACTCCTGCACGCTCGAGCAATATTTTTATACTCCTCCCTAGTCATCTGTCCAAATTTCCATTTCTTGTAAGCTTCCTTTTTGTGTTTAAACTCGCCGAAGATTTCTTTGTTAAGCCAAGCTGGTTGCCTGCCGTATTTGCTATTCTTTCTACACATCGGGATGGTTTGTTCCTGCGCTTTTAATAAGGCTTCTTTAAAATACAGCCTGCACTCCTTTTCCCCTCATATTAGCCTCCGAAGGGATCCTGCCCTTCTGTTCCCTGAGGGAGTCAAAGTCTGCTTTTTTGAAGTCCAGGGTCTGGATTCTGCTGCTCTCCTTTCTTCCTTTGGTCAGGATCCTGAACTCTAGTATCTCATGGTCACTGCTGCCCAGGTTGCCACCCACTTCTACTTCCCCTACTAATTCTTCCCTGTTTGTGAGCAGCAGGTCAAGAGGAGCATGGCCCCTAGTTGGTTACTCCAGCACTTGCACCAGGAAGTTGTCCCCAATGCTCTCCAAAAACTTCCTGGATTGTCTGTGCACTGCTGTATTGCTCTCCCAGCAGATGTCCGGATGATTGAAGTCCCCCATGAGAACCAGGGCCTGTTTCTCATAGTGGCAAAGACCTCAGTAATTTGCTTAGTATAGGTGCTTTGCACCAGGTTTCTCCCCTTATCAGTTTTTCAAAATTTACTCCAGACCTTATTGAACCCATTAGTGGTCTGTTAGTAATTTGTGGGGGACTAAGGGAATAAACAATGCCCTCAGATTCAGTACTAGGGATACTGCTTTGTGACCTGACAGTAGCAGGAGGGACAGAAGAAAAATCTGCCCCTCCCATGTCCTCAGTTAGCCCTGGTCTACACTAGGACTTTAGCTCGAATTTAGCAGCGTTAAATCGATGTAAACCTGCACCCATCCATATGGTGAAGCCCTTTATTTCAACTTAAAGGGCTCTTAAAATTGATTTCCTTACTCCACCCCTGACAAGTGGATTAGCGCTTAAATCGGCCTTGCCGGGTCGAATTTGGGGTACTGTGGACACAATTTGACGGTATTGGCCTCCGGGAGCTATCCCAGAGTGCTCCACTGTGAGCGCTCTGGACAGCACTCTCAACTCAGATGCACGATTGTTTACCGTTGCTCTGACGCAGGGAGGGGTGACTGACGACACGGCTTACAGGGTTGGCTTACAGGGAGTTAAAATCAACAAAGGGGGTGGCTTTACATCAAGGAGTATTTCAGGCAGGACTTCACGGAGGGTTCCAATAAGAAATGGTGCACCTAAGTTATTGTTCGTATTGGAACAAGGAGGTTAGTCTGGCCTCTGATTGATACATGGCTAGATTTACCTCGCTGCACCTTCTTTGTGCGTGACTGCAGTGTGACCTAGAGAAATGAGTCCTCTAGATGGTGGGGGCGGGGTTGCAAATGAGTACAAAACAAATCTGGTCTATTTCTTGTTTTGATTCACTCCATCTATCTTTTACATCTTTGGCTGGCAGCAGACGGTGCAGAAGGACTGCATGCCATCCGCATCTCATGGCTACTCGGGAGAAGATGGTACAATAGGACTGCTAGCCATCCTCATCTCTTGCCTGCCCGGCAGAAGATGATGCAATAGGACTGCTAGCAATCCATATCACCTGCCTGCTCACCATAAGATGGTTCAATCGGACTGACTAAAGAGAATGACCTGATCAAGTCACTCCAAATTTAGTCCCTGTGCCCATGTCTGCCCAGGCGCTCCTGATCGACATCACACAGGCGACCAGGAGCACCTCGGACATGACGATGATGGCTACCAGTCCTATTGGCTACCATTGCATGACGATGATGGCTACCATTGCACCGTCTGCTGCCACAAGGCAATGGGTTGCTGCTGCTGTGTAGCAATGCAGTACTGCGTCTGCCAGCATGCCAGGAGACATACGGTGACAGTGAGCTGGGCGGGCTCCATGCTTGCCGTGGTATGGCATCTGCACAGGTAACTCAGGAAAAAAGGCACGAAACGATTGTCTGCCCTTGCTTTCACGGAGGGAGGGAGGGAACGGGGGCCTGACGATATGTACCCAGAACCACCCACGACAATGTTTTAGCCCCATCAGGCATTGGGATCTCAACCCAGAATTCCAATGGGCAGCGGAGACTGCGGGAACTGTGGGATAGCTACCCACAGTGCAACGCTCCGGAAGTTGACTCTAGCCTCGGTACTGTGGAAGCACTCCGCTGAGTTAATGCACTTAATGCACTTAGAGCATTTTCTGTGGGGACACACACACTCGAATATATAAAACCGATTTCTAAAAAAACGACTTCTATAAATTCGACCTAATTTCGTAGTGTAGACGTACCCTTAGTAAAGAATGTTCTGATGTAACTGCAAGAAGACTCATCATTCTCCTCCCTGCCTGTTCTTCTCCTGCCGTGTCCTCTCCAGCAATAAATGACTTCTGGTGCCTTTCCCGAGGACTGGCATGCACTTGCATCAGTGCATGTTTAACTGGCATGCACTTGCATCAGTGCATGACAGATTAAAGGAGGGGTGCCAACATGGCCTTGCCATCTCTCCTTGCTGACTAAGGCTTTACAAACAGCATGTTGCACCACATTTATCAAGTGGATCACTGTCGAAATTACAAGTTAATAAAGGAGGCAACGTTGTTGTTTTTTTTCACATGTAACAGATGTGAATTTTTGTTCTTGTCAACCTTTTGCTTGAACATCAGCAGGACACACTTCTGTCAATAAACATCACTGCTCACCATATGGATTGGGTCAGTCCTGGTTCACAGTCTTGTATGAACTATGGATTTTGTTGCCCCTTCAAGGAATTCTTAGCAGAAGTGGAGTAAGACAGTCTCTCCTGGATGAGTAACTTGTCTGTGTTTTCCCAGCTTTGTCACAAGCAGGATCCTTTTCCCCATCAATATTCTCTGACCCTGCAACAACATACTCGCTTTCTGACACCAAAGATAAGTATTTGCAGTGATTGTCTATGCTACAATAATGAGAGCTGTACGACGTGGTATCAAATATCGCAGTACGTGTGTAGTTACCAGTTGTTGACAATCCAGTGTGGGCTGTGTTTTAAATTTTTCCACAGCTGTGCCACTGTTATTTTCTCTGCTGCATCTATTCTAATCAAATATCACTGACAACCTGCCATGTTTAGAAAACAAAGGCTTCTTTTGCTTGTGAATTGGGCTTGCTATTTGCACACTTAACTGTGCAAATTTTCTCCAGGGCTGTGAACAACTGTTCTGGTAGCCTGTATAGTGCACACAGAAGAGGGACATTGCATAATGAACAATAAAAATGCTTGTGCTACCCAACTGCTTTTGGACTACCTCTCCTGTCCTTCAGTGTTAGAATGTTCACACCCCAATTTTTCACAATCCGTTTCAGGATTTGTGACTAAATCACAGTCTATAGGCTAAGGAGAAAATTCTCAGTAGCTGCTTTCATTCTCAGGCTACAACCAAAATTCCTTCAGTAACAGCTACCACTTTTGGCTCAGCATTACATTTTCTGGTGAAATTCTAGATTCCCAAATTAAACTGATTTCTTGTGTATCTCAGTCATTATCTGACAGCATCTATCCACATACAACCCCATTCTCCCCCAAGTGTGCTTTTCCACTTGCTATTGCTCCTGTTGTCTTCAGCAGATGACTATTCCAAAATCTTGCAACATCTCTGCTATTTATGGGCTGAAATAGGATAGCAGTTGATCTGATGAGATCTTAATCTGCATGTATACCAGAATATCATACCTGAAAGTTTAAAACCTAGGGTTGTTTAAGACCTAAAGCCAGAACTCTAGGGATGTATTGAATGTGTATTTGAACACATGCACCCCTAAATGCAATGGCATTGGAATAAGGATGTGTCCCACCAGATTTGTAATATTTGGTGTATTACCTTCCCAAGACTAGGTACTTATTTGATTGCTAAGCCTCACATCTGTTAGAGGAACTAAGAGTAAGGCCTTACTTTTCATTTCCTCTCCAACTGATTCTTCTTTACTAGAATAGTAATAATAATACTCTAACAGGTAGCTTGGAGAGCCAGACGGCCTAATGATTAGAGCATGTGGCTCTCAGTCCCCTGCTTGGTTGAGGAGCCTCAGTCTTTAAAGCATAGATGGACCCAGGCCCTCCCTCTCCACTGGGTCCCAGTCCAGGGACCTATGTATGTCTACCCCTGAATGGGGGTGGGGGAAGCTCCCTCCTAGCAGAGAGTCAAAATCCACTGCCTTAGGATAACTCCTATCAGTCTGTTCAGTTTGGGATCTGACCCCTCTAGTCCAATTTACTGGGTGGCTTGCTTCCCATAGGGTCCCCTCTTGGGTCTTGGGCAGCACCTTACCATGGTCCCAGGCTCCTTCAGGCACGGCAGCCGCAAGTTGGTGATGGCGAGCTCCACAATATCTGTGGGGTTCACTCACTCAGTTAGCTCAGGTGCTGGAGGCTCCTAGGTCCCTTTCACAGTTTCCCTTGGCTGGGGAATCAATGCTTATTCCCTGTTGGCTGCCTTGGCTGCTTAGCACTCCTTCCCCTCAAGTAGGGGGGCAGCTAGCTCCTGCCTCTTTACCAGTCAGCCCCAAACTGAGCCTCTCTCTCTTCTTTTCTCCCCACCTCCAGCCTGGCATTGGCTGCAGGTATAGTGGGGCAGGGCTAGCTGGGCCCAAAGGCTCTCTTTAATCCCTGGCAGTTTCCCTGCTTCATCACACGCTCATGTCTACTAATACCAAAAGCTGGAAAGCATAGTAAATGGAACAAATAAAAAGCCTTATAGCTAAGTATAGTAAAAATTCCATTAAAAAACCCCTTCAGTTGAACATGGTTGACCTTACATTTCTAGGTGCTAGAGGGATTTGGTTCTGCATAGTTATGAACTTAGCATATTTTAAATGATGTATCAAAAGCTAATAATGGTGTAATGTCAATGCTTTTTGACTTCTACTAAGGCATCATCCACGGCCTTCGGCACAAATGATTAGGGAAAGATCTGATATAAAAGATTCTAGTGTTTCTTCGGGGAATATGTCATTTACATATTTTAAAACATAAACTGCTAATGCTATAGTCTGATCTTTCCTTTTTTCCTCTTTACGAAGCCCCTTTACAGGGGTTTTCAAACAGACATCGAAAACAAGACAGTACTACCTCAGGGCCCAACCAAGAGAAAACTTCCTAACCTGTGTAAGCCCCAAAAGGCCATGCAGATACCAGCTAAATGGCAGCCTGATCTATTCAAGGAAAAGGATGGCTACTTGCCATAGAACACGTGAAAAAAAAAACAGCTCGATAGCAGGGAATTGGAGAATTACTTTGGGGGAGTGAAGAAGAGGAAAAGTGTTCATGTTAATGCGCTCCCGTTTCCCTTCCACTACACAGTTCCTTGTGCCTGATCTGGGCCGCTGCTTTTCCCTTCACTTTAGTGTTCACAAGCCATGGAAGTAATAACCCTCCAGTGCAGCACAAGGTTGGGAGATAGGTGGATCCCAGCCACCTTTCTGACCAATAGGGACAGGCAATTTAGGGTTTCCTGTTCCTGATCACCAGAGCTGACATGAGGGGGGACTCCTTCCAAGTTATCAAAGTCCCTTCCTCCTCCCTTTTGCCGGGAGTTGGGGGAGAGAAATCTTCAACCCAGTGTCTTTGCCTTAAGTGAGTTCTAAAATAGATTTGTCAGCTCAGGACACTTCCAGGGGCCCAACTTTACTAAAATTCTTCCCTGGCTGATTGAATGTCAGAAGAGAACTTGTACCTCATTGTGGGTCACACTGAAAATGTTGGTACTCCACACCCACCTGCAACATCATCCCTATGAGTACAGTTGCCATATTTTGCAATTAGCTGGGGAAGAGTCACATACTTTGTCCATGAGATGGGGATAATAGTAGGCTACTGTATGAAGATTGAGGCATTGGCAATGAGGACGTGTCTTCATGGCTGTAGACCCAGGGAAACCTTTTACAGTCAAGCAGGGAAGCTTTTATAGGTGTAACCCTTCTGCCCGTCAGAGTTGGCAGCAACAAGGGCCGGGTTCAATATCTAGGGGATCCATTCCAATAACACAATGCAAACCGGCTCGAGCCCCCACCCAGTGACCTGGGACAAATATATACCACCCCCGCTGGGCGCCTCCAAGAGGCAATACTTCCCCTCTTGCAAGCACATAGTCTGAGTGTAGCAAAAAGCCTTTTAATAACAGAGAGAAACAATGTGGCATTATGTTGGGGAAACACCACCAACAGGATTCATAACACAACCCATGAGCAAAAAAACCCACCCCAAGCAAATTGGGGCATGCCCCTTTCCCTTTGGTTCTTGAGTCCAGCAACCCCAAATCACCCAAAGTCCCAAAAGTCCAATGACTCAAAAGTCTGTCCCTGGTCAGGGCAGCCCCAGAGTTCGAAAGTTTATCTGCGGAGCTTTACCTCCCAACCTGGGTGGAGATGGGACGGGGGTAAGAGGCACCTTACACGATCTGAAGCTGACCGCCCCACAGCTCCATATGCCTTCGCTTCGCTCCGCTCCGCCAGCCGCCCCACGAACTCCTTCACTCAGCTCCGCGGCCCACAAGCAGCTCCCGCCGTCCTACGAACTGCTCCACCAGCCTGTCCACAAGGCACTCCAGCCGTCCCACAAACTGCTCCACAATATATCTTCAGGCTCCCCCACTACTTAACACAACACTCAGTGATTTCAGCTCTTAGGTGAATTCAGCTTGTAGTAGGGGAGCCTCAGTGCTGGTACACCATTAGCCCAAATTGAGCTCAGCAGCCTGTAACTAGACTCCTAATGGAATCAAAATTAGCTCTGATATTCCATAGTGGAGAGAGGAGGAAGTACAATTAGCATGTAAGGCCCTCACCCAGGGGCCCATGCCACCAAGTATTAATACTTGTCCCCAGCCTCTCTCCCTTCACAGAGTTTTAAAACCCATGACCCTTGCCTAGCGAGTGCTACTTAGTTGATGGTGAGTCCCTCCATCATAACAAAAGGCCAAGTACAGTTCCAAGCACAGTTTCCATAATCAGGGTAATAACAATTTATTCTTCCTGCCCCAATAACAGAGACACTGGGGATCCCACAGCAGCCAAAGTGACCATTTGGGCAGCTATGGCCTCATTCTAGGCGGGGTGGGTGTGCCTATGCAAATGAGATCAGCCCCTGAAGTTCTTTTCCACAACTTGCCACACCTCACCACCAGATGTCAGGGTGGACATCCTGACACTGCTTACATAGGCAGGTAGCCTACTTTCTGTTAGATAGTGTTCAGATGACCTCCAGAATGCCAACAAGTGCTGGTCCAGCTCTGTTGGAACAACATTTGTTGGTCACGGATCTCTTTTACTTTAGTGAAAGTACCAAAGTTGTATTCCTTCATCTTATTCTGCAACCTGTAATATCCTGTCTTTGGAACTTCAATTGGACTTCACAGGAGTTTTGTTTGCAGATCAATGGCAGGACATGCTCTTTGCTTTTAGAGTGTATTTGACAAAAAATACTGATGTTTTAACCAATTAGACAAAAATACTTACTACAAACAGACATATTTTCTCACAATAGTGACTCAGAGAAAATGGCTAGAAATTGGAAAGGTATGATATCGACCCATGTTGTAAGTATAGCTAACTGATGAAAATTATATACCCTCTGTGATGTTTACAAACTGTTTTAGTAAGTACAGATATATGCACATTTTTCTTTGTAGATTACCACCGTGAACATTCCCATCAAGCCTTAATTTTAGACTTGGCTTGAAGACATGAAGTCTCTTAAGTATTCATTCAAACAATTAATGTGTAATAACCTAGGACATGCTTTTAAGGACATTAAAATGGTATCAATAAAGCTGGCTACATTATTTGCAGCTTCCATAAACTACAAAATTCCTAGAAAGTATTAGAAAACAGTTTTTCAGATAGCCATTTCAAGTCCCTTCTTGGCACTCAGTTTGACAACTACACCTCTGAGGGATTGTTTTAAGTAGTGAACTAAGGTACTTTATCAGACATATAAAGCTGGCCAGGACCAGTGAACTCATGTACCAACAAGGCAAGGCTACTTGAGTTATTTTGCCCTGTGGTGTTCACTGATCTCTGAAATGCAGAGACCTGGCTTGTTTCAGTGGAAACTCACTAGTGGTGAATTTCAGTGGAAAAAATTACTAAATTTTTGTTTCTTCATTCACAATCTGCTCTAGGTGTTAAACAACAATATTTCCAAAGGTGTCTTTACGTGTATCCAAGTGCTATAGTCTCACCAAGCCATCTTTTAAAAGTGACCGTGATAAGCCTTTCTAATTCCAGAAGAAAATCTTCCTTCATTCAGTGTAAAACTCAGTGCAGGAAATGATTTCTGCCTTGTGAAAACTTTTCAGGGGTCAGCCTTAACCACGCCTCTCCTATTTTAAGGTATATTGGGGGGATACTGATCTTGATACTGCTGTAAAGGTGTAAAGACCAACTCAGCTCAAGCTCTTCCAATGAGTTCTGCACCACACTTTGAAAATTTGAATAAAACAGGCATCTAGAATACAAAATACATTTGATCTCCTTCCCTACATATTGATTATCACATTATGTGTATCCTTTCAAAACTAGTGCATGTCAAAATATTCTTTACAACCACCTATGTTCTGAACAGATCCTATATACACCACATGTGTTTTACAAAAATTCAACACATAGAAAACTGTTGATTTTTAAAAAGGCAGATTATTAAAGTCTTACAGAATTTGTTACTCAGATACATGACATGTTTTTTTAGTGACTCAGATATGCATAATGCAGTAAGTTTTTAAATACATTCAAAGAAACAATAAGCACTTGGATTTTTAAATGCAAATGAGGAAGGTGTGTGTTGTCATCCCACTTTAGAAAGAAAGGTTAAAGATTTATGCAGATATAAAGCAGAATGTGGGCAAGTCTATAGGTATGTGCAGTGATCCAATATGGCAGGGGTTCTCAACTTTTTTCTTTCTGAGGCCCCCCCAACATGCTATAAACACTTCATGGCGCAGCTGTGCCACAATAACTGTTTTTCTGCATACAAAAGCCAGTGCCAGCGTTGGGGGGAGCAAGGAGGGCAATTGCCCAGAGCCCCACACCACAGGGTGCACTATGAAGCTAAGTTGCTCAGGCTTCGGCTTCAGCCCGGGTGGTGGAGCTCGGGGCCCCGGGCTGCAATCCTGCACGGTGAGGCCTCAGCTTTCTACCCTGGGCCCCAGCAAGTCTAATGCCAGCCATGCTTGACAGACCCCCTGAAACCTGCTCACAGCCCCTCAGGGGGCCTCGAACCTCTGGTTGATATGGGACATGTGGAAACTATTCCTTTAGCCAATAGGACTGAACACATGGTTCCAGATGCAATTGAGATAGCTTCCAGCCAACTGTGTTTTCACAGTATTAAACATCTTCCTTGCAGGGTGGATGAAAATCAGTGATTTAAAAAAAAATCTATTTTTTAATTTAAAATGTTTTTTTTAATTATTTTTTAATTTTCAATACAAGTGTGTGAGTTTTTAAAAAAAATAATTTCAGATTTAATTTTAAATGTTTATGACAACCTATATTAAAGCCTAAACTCACTATAATCTATTAAAATTATTTAAATTACATTAAATAATATTAAGTGGTACATTTGCTGCCAATTTTTAAAGAAAGTCAAACCACCACACTAGGGGAAGTCACTGACTAAGCTCCTGGAGCCAGAGTTTGCTGAAGGGCTAAACCAGCTTTCAACAGCAATAGCCTCTTCTGCAGGTGCAGAGAGAATATTTTCTTCGTTTCAGTTTATTCAATTAGTGAAGTTCAACAACTAGTTCATTCAAAGTTAAGAAACCAGTAGTAGTTGAAAAAAGCAGGAAAACTTGCTGACCTTTTCCAAAATGTTGAAGGACATAGTGACCAGAAACAATGTTGCATGCACTAACTACAGTTAATACTTCCTTTATTTAACAAATCAGTTAGTTTTAAATGCAAAACATGTTTTGATATACTTCCTGATAAACTTTTTTCTTATGTATCCAGCCTATTGAAGATAGTGTTATTTAACAAATAAAAACACATTTTAAAATACTGTTTATGCATTATTTATTGAATTTCCATCCAAATAGAGTTTGACACAATTCACAAGTAAAAAATTAATTATTGAGTAGATAAGAAATGCATTGTTCACCATTTTCTACGTAATAAAAAATGTAAAAATTTAGACTCTGAATAAATGTAAATTAAGCTATATAATTGCTTAAATAAATGTATACAGATATAGTGTATCCTCCTGGTTAGTAAACAGAAGTACTAAATTTAATGTAAAGGTTATATTTAGTTGCAAATCAACATGTTTTAATGGCTACCAGCCAATGAGAATCAACCTTTAGAAAAATAACTAAAAAGTACAAATGCAAAACAAGATTAAAATCAATTATTTAAATCAAGGTTTCCTGATTGTTGATTTAAATCATGACTAGAAGCGGTGATTGCTTCAATTTAAATCAATCCACCCTGCTTCCTTATACTCAGAATTTTCTTTTGTCTGTAATTGGAATTCATCACTTTCTAAAAAGAATTTAATATTTTAAAAAATAATAGAAGACAGAGACAAAATAAGTAACTTGAACTGAGCTAACTTTTTAAAGAAAATGGTGCAGCCAGTACATTTATTGGAAATGGCTCTCTTTCTCCTAAAATGGTATAAAAAGTATCTGATTTTTTTTTAAATGTGCATTGACCCCTCAAACCTGGGATGTAGTGTTTTGGAAGTTGGCTGATACAGTTTCATTACAGAAGATACAATATTTTAGACTACACCATCATATTACTTCTGAGATTCTAAAGCATTTACAGAAATATGGAGACCATCTATTTAACTTACTTTAAACGACCTGGAACATCATTACAGGGGAATTTTCATCAAATGTGGGGGTTTTAGAGGCATCCTGTAGGGATCTGTTCTTGGCCTCATAACAATATCTTTCAGAATATCTGTTAAAAAGTCAATACCTTTATCAAGGAGGGGAGCAAAAGGATTTTTGTTTGTTTATGCAAGGTCTTTGAAGAATCATCTCCTGAAAAATGTTGTTGAAAGGTTTCTTCAATAATACGTATAAAATAATTGCTTGTAAACTTTGACACACTGATGACACAAAGATTGATGGAGGGATAAGATGCTGCGGCTGAGATAGCTAACGTAATTGTTGGATATATAGGGGAATATCAAGTAAGAGTAAGAAAGTGGTGCTCTCTTTATGACATTGATGAGACCATCACTGGATGTCAGCGATCCCTCAGAATTCGAGGATGGTTGTCTTTCATAAAATGGTAGCCAGTTATTGCTGGTGGATCCGCAAGTGGCTAACGAGACCGGTCTGGGATCCACCGATCTTGTCACAATTGGGGCAGACATTTCCCAATGGAAGGGGTAGATCTGGATTGTTGAGTCAGACTGAGTCCTTTCCCATTTCTCCATTTCCAGTTGTTTCCCAAAATACTGGGATCCTTGCCACATGGTTCTTTTTCATTTTGGTCAGTCGAGAGCTTGGTTTTCCCATTAGTTTATGTCAATATTGCACTTTTTCATGTTGGCTTTGAGGGCATCTTTGAAGTGCTTTTTTTACCCACTCCTTGTCCATGTGCCATGGCTCAGTTGTGAGAACATGACCTGCTTCAGGAGTTGATTTTCTGGCATTTGAAGGACATGACCAGCCCAACAGAGTTGGTGGTGGATGATAATAGCTTCAGTCCTGGAGGTTTTGGCTTGGGACAGAACACTGATGTTGGTATATCAGTCATTCCACTTGATTCGGAAGATCTTGCAGACGCACCATTGATGGTATTGTTCAAAAACCTTCAGGTGTCTATTGTACGTGACCCAGGTTTCACCACCATACAAGAGAGCAGGGATAACAATGGCTTGGTACACAAGAAGCTTGGTCTAATTCTTGATGTCACAATCTTCAAAGACATGTTTTCTCAAATATCCAAAAGCGTCACTGGCGCAATGAAGGTGGTGTTGAATTTCTTCATCAATGTCAGCTTTCTGTAGCAAATGACTGCTGAGGTAAAGGAAGTGCTCAGTATTCTCCAGTGTCTCTTTATTGATCTGAATTACGAGAGCAAGATCCTGATGATCTGGAGTATGTTGGTGGGCTTCTTTAGTTTTCTTGATGTTGAGTGTGAGGCCAAGTTGGTTGTAGGCCTCAGAGAACATGTTGACTATTTTTTGAAGATTTTCTTCCGAGTGGGCACACAGGGCACAGTCATCTGCATATTGCAGTTCAATGATTGATTTAGTAATAGTCTTTGTCTGGGATCAGAGGTGAATGGGGTTGAAGAGCTTGCCATCCATTCTGTATTGAATGTCAAGTCAGGAGAAGAGCTTGTCAGAGCTTGGAGTTCCAAAGAGGATGGATCTAGACTGTTCTCAGTGGTAGCAGATGACAGAACAAGGAGTAATGGTCTCAAGTTGCAGTGGGGGAGGTTTAGGTTGGATATTAGGAAAAACTTTTTCACTAGGAGGGTGGTGAAGCACTGGAATGGGTTACCTAAGGAGGTGGTGGAATCTCCTTACTTAGAAGCTTTTAAGGCCTGGCTTGACAAAGCCCTTGCTGGGATGATTTATTTGGGGATTGGTCCTGCTTTGAGCAGGGGGTTGGACTAGATGACCTCCTGAGGTCCCTTCCAACCCTGATATTCTATGATTCTATGATGAGGATGAACTGTATGCCTTGTTGTCAAGGTTCCTCCCCCACTCTGAACTCTAGGGTACAGATTTGGGGACCTGCATGAAAACCTCCTAAGCTTACTTTTACCAGCTTAGGTTAAAACTTCCCCAAGGTACAAATTAATTTTATCCTTTGTCCTTGGAATATCCACTGCCACCACCAAACTCTAACTGGGTTTACTGGGAAACGTAGTTTGGACACGTCTTTCCCCCCAAAATCCTCCCAACCCTTGCACCCCACTTCCTAGGAAAGGTTTGGTAAGAATCCTCACCAATTTGCATAGGTGACCACAGACCCAAACCCTTGGATCTGAGAACAATGAAAAAGCATTCCGTTTTCTTACAAGAAGACTTTTAATAGAAGTAGAAGTAAATAGAAATAAAGAAATCACCTCTGTAAAATCAAGATGGTAGATACCTTACAGGGTAATTAGATTCAAAACATAGAGAATCCCTCTAGGCAAAACCTTAAGTTACAAAAAAGACACACAGACAGAAATAGTCATTCTATTCAGCACAATTCTTTTCTCAGCCGTTTAAAGAAATCATAATCTAACACATACCTAGCTAGATTACTTACTAAAGTTCTAAGACTCCATTCCTGGTCTATCCCTGGCAAAAGCAGCTTACCGACAGACACAGACCCTTTGTTTCTCTCCCTCCTCCCAGCTTTTGAAAGTATCTTGTCTCCTCATTGGTCATTTTGGTCAGGTGCCAGCGAGGTTACCTTTAGCTTCTTAACCCTTTACAGGTGAGAGGATTTTTCCTCTGGCCAGGAGGGATTTTAAAGGGGTATACCCTTCCCTTTATATTTATGACATTGTATTTGCCCTTGCACTGCATATTGTATATTTTGAACATTGCACATGACATTCAGCAGCCCCGGGGGGAAGGTCTTTGTCAGAGCAGTAGAGAATCTGACATCTTTTGTGCTCACCAGTACTACTACAATCCAAAAGCCAGTTCACTACTGGATTTTGTCATCTGTGTGTCCTGACCGTTCAGCCAAATATACATGTTGGATCCCTGTGGCACACAATATATTACATCATGAAGTGCTCATTGACCCTAGTTACAGCTCTACTATTATTAATATCTATTATTATTCTTCATAGAGTACTATAGTTTTGTATAGTGCTTTACAAGCAATAAAAATTAAGTGTCAAAGATCAATAATTTGGGAACGCTAAGCTTTGTCGTGAAGTTCTCTATTAAAAGACAGTTGTTCAAATGGTCAACCTCACTACAGATCATTTTCTCATGATCTACAAATGTAAAGTGGATTCTTAATTCCTCTTCAAACAGCACAGAAATAACACTCTTAGACATGTGCACATACTCCTAAAATCCTTAGTAAATCCATGTAAAATATATTTTGCCTTATTCTTATCTGGAAGGCTAGCTAATATTCCTATAAAGATTCCAACTTGATTGAGGTTTAAGTTCTTCATATTAGTCTGCACCTGACAACAATAATATGGGTAATGCTTTCCCCAGTATTTACCTTGCTTATTCTAGTAGCTCTGTTGCAGTAATAGCATAGGATATCCCTTCACCTTGTACATTATCACTTATTTCTGCATTATTTTTCCTATGTGTGCCTTTGTAACCCAGGTACTCTTTGGAGGAGAGGACAAGCTGATATAGGATCATAAATTCTGCACATAATTGCATCATCATCTAATCCTGGATGGTACATTTTTGCTCTCAGCAAAGAAAAACTTGCATTCATCATATGAACCTGCTGTTCCCTCCTAGCATCCTTGGATCCTCCTGGTCTTTTCAGGACACTGCATTGCATAAACTACTCACATAAATGCTAAATGCAGGTATCAGCTGGCATAAATGCTAAATACTGAGAGACAACATAAATTAATGATCTTTCTTTTCTTCCATTTTATGCTGTTTCCTAGGCTTCCAAAGAAATAGCTTCACACATTCTCTTCATCATAATTTTCAACTTGCAAATGGATTTAGATAGACATTTATTTAACAGTACCTTCCCAACCTCTGGTAATACCACCTAACTATCATAGTAATTTTCATCTCTAGATCTCAAATAACTTAAAAAGAAGGCAAGTGTCATTTTACAGATGAGGAAACTGAGGCACAGATAGGTGAACTGACTTGTCCAAGGTCACCCAGTAGGTCAGTGGCAGAGCTGGGACTAAAACCTCAGTCTTCTAAGCTCCAGTCCAGTGGTCTATCTACTGGACAAAACTGCTTCTAGGCTAAACATCCAAGCAAACACTAAAAATAGACTACTCCTTCTGTTTCCTTTAATGAGGAGACTTTAGCACCAATAACTACTTCACAGTGTAGCCCATTTAATATCACAAATTGCCCATTTAGTGATTAAGAATGCACCCTATATAAGACCCTGCAACAAACCAGCCCAGTCCTATGTTGCCCTAAAATGTCTGAGAGAATAGATGATTCTTGCAGTGTGACCTGAAAGTCAACAAATCAAGGAAGGAAGGAAGTTCCAGAGTTGCTCATGGGAGATCCCCTGCCAGCAGCTTCCTAAGCCTGGCATCTGTTAGCTCAATCACATTAACTAATTACAAATACCATAGAAAACTTGGCCAAACTTTATATTAAAGTTCCATTGATAAATAGTTTATACAGCGTTAGTAAATGATATTATAAACATGTTACGAACATGAGTAATATATGTTATAGAGGATTATAAGTTCATCAGTAGAAAGTAGGATAGATGGTTATAAGCCATGTTTATAAGCAACCTAATTAATTGCTAGGCTCTGACAGTCTCTAATAATTAGTCATTTATTAAAACACCTTTTAATAACAAATCATTTATAAATGGAACCTTAATGTAAAGTGTGACTCAAAACTTTATAAGTCAAAACCAAAATCTGAAATTCCACCCAGAAACTAACTGGAAGGCAACGTAGATCTCAGAGCACCGATATAAGTGTTCTCTGCATGAACCTTCACTTAATAAGGAAGTAGCTGCAACCTTTACCAACTTAAGTTTGTGAATGGTAATAGTGCCATGGAGAACAAACTGCAATAGCCTAATCCAAAGTGACAAAGGCAGGGATAACTGTAAAAAAGTCCCACATCAGAAAGTCCTGTGTCCTCATCCGGCTAACAAATGGCAGAAAAACTCCCTCAGTTAAGGGGACTGATATAAATCACCATTTCTTCTGGTTGCTTTCCCCAGCAGCACAATCATACCCCAGCCATGCCCGGATGGAGCCAGAGCTTCATCTGAGCTCCAGTTTCACCCTGACACCAAAGAAGTCTCTGTTCACCAAAAGAGTCAGGAGACACAGATATTAGCATAAAGACATTGTAGCTCAGGCCTCCTCATTAACCTGCCTAGTAGCCTCATGTGCATGTTAAACAGGATGGACAACAGCACAGAACCCTGTAGTACTCTGCATGGGAGAGCCCACAGGACAGATGAGCAATTCTTAATACCACCCTTTCAGACTTCTCAGAAAGAAAGAATGGATCCATTCCACAGCAGCGCCGTCTATACCTGGGAGGTTCTGCAGACATGTCACTGAAACCCCATGATCAAGAATAATGAAGGAGGCTGGCAGGTCTGAAAGAAGTACAATACTGAGGCTGAAACCAGATTGACTGTGGTCAAGGAAAGCTGAAGATTCTGGATATTGCCAGAGTGGTCTCACAACAGGATCTGTTTAGCTGTCCCTGAGGAAAGCAGAAGGGAACATGTGATTGTCTGACTCTGCTGCATACCAATCTCACTCTATCCTTCCTGTGGTGTTTTACTTCACTTTCTACTGCCATCAGAGTTCTGTGACTACATAGTAACTTCTTTATTCAGCACTCTAGCTATGGTTAATGGGGGGTGATGGGAAGAATTGACTTCACTGCCTTGTTTTGGTCTTAAAAAATAGCAGAGAGTTCAGACTGATTAATGCAGAGAGCTTTTCTGAATTTACAAAGTGTTACTTTCTGCATGGTGACATAAGCGCTGCAGTTTGCCATGCAGCATGGTGTAGAGTCAGAATATAGCTCATTTCACACATACACAGCTTGTACAAGCACGATAGTGTTAAGGCTTCTCCATAGTAAGTGGTCTTTCATTTACATTGTGAGGAAACGGTCGTTCACACACACATTGCCTCTGATGACCCCAGAACATGTACTTACATCAAATCAGTTAAATATGCTTCTGCCCCATTGCTTCATGGCCTTCGCAGACTGCCAGTCTCGTAATGTAGCCTTCTAATCAGCTATTCTGTGGATTCTTGGAAACACATCAGCCTGATAGCTGCTGACAGCTTTCATAACTGTCTTTAGCACTATCAGTAAGGTAGCAGTTTGTTCCTTCCAGGCACCCATAATATATTGATTTTACATTGGGATAGATTCTGATCTTAACTACACCAGTGCAAATCTTGAGTGACTCCACAGAAGCCAGTGTGATAACAGAGGTCTAGATCTTGCCCAGTGACCCTGCTCACCTGAATGCTGTTTCTGAGAGGATAGTAGGCTATCATTCTTCTTTCTTGTTAGTTATTCTTATGCTGATCAGTATCATCTTGTTATCTTGCGCTTCCCCTCACCTATCTTTTGTATCGACCTGTTATATCTCGTCTTATAACTAGAGCATAAGTTCTCCACAGCCAAGAAACTGCCCCTGAAGAATACCTACTCAATGTCCCACTGCAAGAAGCTGGAAGAGAAGAGCCTCTCTGAATAGATAAAGTTCCTATTGACTTCTTTGGAGTTGTGGGTGCTCGGTACCTCTGAATATTAGATCCATGGGCTCACCCACTATGAGCAGACACTTCTCAAAAGTTGAGCCCTACTCTCTTTTTACTTGTGTTTACGACTCTGTTGTGCAAGACAGTTATACAAATATTTACCTGCCACACAGGAGTGAGGAGGCTTATTTTATTACTGATGCTGAAAGAGGGGCACTACAGCACAGAAGTTCAAACAGTTATTAATATAGCATTAAAAGTGCACCTTCATTATTATCTTTCTTCACTGAATCACCACTTCTGGCTGATCTTTGCGGTAGAGGCAATAGGGCCCAACTGAAGTGACTGGTAGTATTTCTACCGGATTCAGTAGGTATTAATCAGGTCCATAGGGAGAAGGAAAAGACTGGAAGAAATTTACAAGAACAGGAGACCTAAATAACTTGCAGTGGGGAAATAGAAGCACATGAAAGATAACAGACAGAGCTAATTAACTCTAATGGTTTCAGGTGCAGCATTTACGTAAACTAGTAATTGCTTCCTGTACTTCTGGACATTGTAAAATAACCCCCTAGCATTTAGTTTAATGCTTGTGAAAAGTGTCTTTAATGGCACTCGAGTTAAAAATATAACTGCTTCTAATATGTTCCTGTACCTGTTTAAAAACATGACTAATGTTAACATCTTTCCAGCATATTCCATAGTTAGAGCTGTGCTACTGTCACAGAAATACCAGCCCTCATAAGGTCTTTACATCCTGCCTGCATCCTACTAACCTTTTCTTACTCAAATTATCATCATTGCCATGAGTAGTACTCCTGAAGCTGGGCCAAATCCTGCTTCTGTGGAGGCAGTGGGAATTTTATCATTGATTTCCAAAGAAGCAGGATCCGGCCCTTAGCAGAAAGAAAATATAGCCAAATCCTATAAAAGCAGTTAGTATAATCAGTCAAGTACAGTGGTATTTTTATGTAATACTGAGTTTGAAATTACCTCTTTAAATTTCAGAATCTTCGGTTGATAGAGATTTTCTTTTCAGGTAAATTGTCTTTAACAGATAAAACTAAGATTCTCAAACAAAATACAATGGGTCAGAGCCCCAGTTGGCTTCAGTATAGCTTCACTGATTTCAATAGGTCTATGCCAATGTACATGTCTATGTACAATGTACATGTCTATGCCAATGTCTGTCCCTACATGCTTTTCTGGTCAGTGGGAGTGCAGTGAAGAGGATAGAGCAGTGGGTAGAACTGGGCAGTAAAGTGGTAGAATCTATAGATATTTAATTCTTTGCAGACTTTGTCAACTTTTTTAATTAAACAAATGTTCTCAATTAAAGATAAATTTGTACATTTTCAGTGAAATACTCCAGTAATAACAGTGTATGTTTTTACTATCATGGTATCTCAGCAGGCAACCAGTGAGTGTTTTGCACAAGACCTTCAGCTGTGAAGTTAAAAAGCAAAAAACAAACAAAAAAAACCAACCACCACCACTCTCAAGTTCCCTAATTTTAAAACCAAGAGAAATAAAAATAATTCCAGTCTCGCACCTGTGTAAATTAGCAGTAACTCCATTGATGCTAATGGAGTTATAGCATTGGAAAGCCAGAGTAAGTGTGTTCAGAATCAGGCCCTTACTTCTTAATGCTTATCAAAGTTGTAATTAACTTTGCATCCTCATGCACCTGCATCCTGTCTCATGTTTCACTCCCTCAATACATATGAGTAAACTCAGATAGGCCAGATTATCAACTGGTCCAACACTCCATAGCTATGCTGAACTCAAGGGGAGCTATGCCAATTTACACCACTTAGGGATCTGGCCCACAAAAGCTGAAAACCAAATTTGCATCTCCTATGGTAGGCAAGCATTGTAGTGCTTTATAAAATATAAAGTCTAATTCCCCGTTGAAAATTTGTATTCCTCATTCCGCTTGTATTCATCAATATTAGTCACAAAAATAAACCATACAAACATAGCTCTACAAACATAGCAATAAAACAAAGGTTATCCACTTCTCAAATCTTTTGCATTAACACAATGTACAGGCTTTATTTTTAAATCTCACTTATAGCAGTAAATAGGAACCTGTACTTTTTTCCCCCTTTGTTAGCATGTACACTGAAAACACATCTATTGTTTCTATATTTAAAGTTTGCACTACACCATTACAAAACAAATTTAGTTGCACAGTAAAAACTACCAGCTTTAGCTTAGTAGTGAACTAAAAATAAGTATTCGTCACCAAACTCAAATGTCTTGGGTGGAATTCTAGCAGCTTCATTTTGAAATAAGTTATACTAGCAGGATTGTGGAGTGTGCAATCATAGCCAAATTCTAATTTTTAGCCCAACAGAAGCTGAGACATTGGGAAGCTTAGCTTCTTATTTTGTGCTTTTTGGGAAAAAAACAAAACAAAAAATACTGAAGAACATTCAGTGGCTTACTTCCTGTACAAGGGAACAGTTTACCCCTGCCTTAGAAAATGGTGATAAGGCAATGTAATTGCTTCATTATTCTTTAAAATAAGTGGGAAACCCGTCTTCATTATCTTTCCACATGTTGCGCTTTGATGTAAGTGAGAGAGTTTTGAACTATTTAGACAGCCATTTTCCCGTTTTTGTTATGAGAGAAGGGAATGTGATTATTTTGATGGGAACTTACTGCATTCAGTATTATTTTTGAACAGACTAGATTATGTCACAGAACTACATTTAAAATTCTAAGATTCTATCTACTCTTTGATTAACCTAAAGAAGCCACATTAACTGTTATGCATTCTAGTTCTTTTGATGTAATGGTGCAAGGGTATGGTCTGTGTTTTAATCTTTTTATGTACAAAGAATATTGTCTATGTAAATTAAACCTATCCAAAACCAAGAAATTTTCCTAATGACACGGCTCTTAATTCTGAAAATCTTATCAGTTTTCCAAAATTATTTTCCAAAAATAATTAAATGTAAGAGTTTCCAATTGTTCTTCTAAGCGACCTATCAAGAAAACAGCCAGGGCACTGTGTGTGTGCGCGTGCATGTGTGTATAACACAAACATGTGCATGTCCTGTCATCCCTCTGCTCCCCTTTTCTGGCTCTGTTCTTGAGGGTAGTCACAATATTGAATTACACAAAAATTCCCTTCTTCCAGAGTAGGATTCTTGTATATTTCATTACCCTGATTGCTCATATGAATAGTCAGCAAACACAGCACTTTGACCATAGGTGGTGTTACAGTATGTACACCCACAAGTAAAAGCTTGGGAGGTCTCTTTTTTTCCTATCTGCAGGCTGGGCAGTGTTCCTTTTAATAATTTAAATGTTAGTACTTACACTACAATGGCAGATGGAATTTCAAAATCCACACATTGCATTAAGAATCTGCCTTTCATTTGAATGTACATTGGAACCCTTGATGTAGGCTTTTAGATTAGAGTCCAGCTAGCAAGACACCCTCAAAAGCTATAAGTTGATGACAAAATTAAAATCCACAAAACCTAGGAAGGGGGGATGTGGCATTTTATCTGCATTGGAAATTAAATGGACTTTCCCAATGGGAAAGGTACCATAGCACTGTGGACTTTCCTGAAGGATGCTAATGTATTTTGTATGTACTAATGCAGTCAAGTGGTTTAGAAAATCCCCTGAAGGTTAGGGTGGGAGAGGAATATGGTTTGAACACAGGCATTATTTTGACAAATTGGAGTAGGGAGAAGGGAAAGGCAATTAGATTAAAGCAGGAGAAAGTTGCAGTAATCAAGGTGAGAGAAGACAATGAAAATAGGTTTTGGTAGCAGAGACAGCAAGGAAAAGATATTAAAGAGAAAGAAGCATTGGACCTTGTAAATAAGAGACTGGAAATGGTCGGAAAAGGAGAAAAAGAGAGAGAGAGAGAAGATTACATTGAGACTGTGGGAATGAAGACAGGAAACATAATGGCAGTTGTCAAAAAGAAGTAGTGAAAATAGGCAGAGGAGAGCAAAAATTGGAAGGCAAGATGAGAAGTTCAATTTTAAAGAGATTGAATTTCAGATAGTGGCAGAAGTTCTTAGAAAAGATGCCAGGAGGGAGCCAGAGATGTGAGCATGGATGGAAGAGCCATAGTTGTGGTCTGTTTGGTTTTTTCAAACACAACAGGCTGTGGGCTGTAGCCTCCTTTGGTGTAAACTGGTATAAAGAGGAGTTGGCCAGCTGTACTCCCAGGTTTCAGCCTCAGAAAACTAGAATATTTCTGATACAAAGAAAGGGAGAAAACTGTATTACCTAGTTTCACACAGTGTCAGGTTTATGCTTCATTTTCTTTAACAGAGTTGGACGCTACGCTAATGAAGGAAAGAGAACAGAGTGTACCTAAAGTAGGCAAAACATGAAGCCCTGATAATATGGGGGTGCGTGTGTGTACTGTACAGTACATCCCTCTAATGTATGCACTCCTTGTCAGAATCAGAGGTCCAGATGCACCATAAAAGTGTAGACTGCTTCTGAAAAATCTTTGCTTATGAAAACTCCTCCTGGCCCCGATATGTCAACCTCTAGTCCTGATGCCATTATTAAAATAATGGACCCCTCCTGTACCCGCCCTCCACTCTCCTCCTGGGCATTTGCATCCACCCAATTCATAGCAATACACATACAGAAACATTTCAAGTATTTCCAAATACTATTTTGAAATTTCATTGTTTCACTTTTATATTCTGAGTATTCTTTGTAGTCTAAGACATCACAGCAGGCAAACTAGTGAACATTTAATGGACCTTTTTAACAGTTCACTCACTTCAGGAAAGATTCCAGAGGATTAGAAATTGGTAAGTCTAAAAACAGAAGCTAGTAAGGGCAAAAAGTAGAGCCTTGTTAGCACCAGAGCTTTGTCTGTTGCACTGCTTCCCTGAAGATGTCTGTTGAAGTTCTGTCTGTGGGTGACTTAGAACAAGTATATTTTCCTTTTATATATTTGTAGCTATTTAGCTTTTCCTCTTTCCTTCACTATGCAGGTTCAGTAGGGAGGGTTTTTTGCAGTTGGGCCAGTGGATCTCTTCTAGTTTTTAAGCTTTGTGTTGAATTTTGAAAAGAGGCCCAGCACCCAGATGTTCCCATTGCTTTCAATGTGAGGGCTGTGCACTGCTGAAAAACTGGTCTTGTATTTTTACCACATATTGCCCTGGTGTTTGGACAATCAGCTTTCTGTAAATTAAATCCAAAGGTCAGAAATATGTGAATGAGTTACAGAGGAAGGTGATGGAAGTGAAATTCGTGAGGCTCCTAAGGTTATTTCTGAAGGAGAGAGGACTGTAAGTGATGGAGTGGAAAAAGCAGGAAGTTAGTACAATAATGAATTTTTAAAAGGCAAGAACGTTGGATTGGATGGTCTTTGTCTGTTTCCTTACTTTGCCACCTTCTTCACAAGCCCTTTCTATCTCTCATACCATACTGCGGCCCAACGTGGGCAAAAACTCAAAATGAAGGAGACACACAAAAGTAGTGCAAGTACTATAACTCACAGTAATGAAAGGCAGTTCTTCCAGTCCATGCCAGGAAGTCAGTGTGTTCCTCCACATTGCACATTGACAGAGGCTGTTTTGGTGTCACAGATTACTATTTACAGCATCTGTCCACATAAAAATATATGTGGTCAAAAAAGAGGTAATTTCTTCTGCCCATTCTGGAAATCAGGATTTCGGTATGTAATCTTCCAACCATATCCTGTTGGAAAGGTGATTCGTTTCCATGATTAGGCAGGCTGAATTATGTATGGTCTTGCTGAAAATGTGAAGACTTTTATATATGCTGTGTAAACCTGATTATCTGAATTGTAACAGCATGCACATTGCTTTAATTATATACCAATGCCTGTTGAAGTCATTGAACAGATAAAATTAATTTTTAAGGGTTGAACCTATAATTTCTTTGAGATTTGATCTACTACTTCTACATACAAATGATTTGTATGTTGTTATTTTTTATGAATGAGCAAAATGTGCATGCTTTGTACGCAGTATGTATCATCTCTGTTCAGCAGTCCATGCTATACAAATTTTGGAAACCACTGATATAGAAGTTCAAGGGCTAATTCAAGAACATGCATAGACATGACTTGTGCAATTTCACTAATTACATTTAACTGGTTATTTGCTCATTCAATCACTAATTGCATGCACAAATTCTGCATTCACATTTTAGTTTACAAAGTACTACAGATCTGTACCATTGTTTCGTGATCTAATACTAATACTGTGTCCCCATATATGTGTTTAATCAAAAAGGATGGTATTTCATTTATGTCATTCCTCCTAACCTATACAGGTGAGAATACTGCTAAGATTACGAATCATCCACACCTGAAAGTTGAAAAGTAGCGTTAAAAATGCATTTCCACAGATGTCATGGTTTCATTGCATTTCCTCTCTTAAAACGTATTTAGTAACATTTTGATTCACCCAGAATTAGCTTGTATGCCTATCGCATAGTCAAAGGAGGTAATGACACATGTAAAATTCTAACACTCTTAACTATGATTCTTCGACAATGTACTTGTGCTTATAAAAGACAGGACAGCAACGTAATTAGGTCATGTCATTTTTATTAGATTAAATATATAGTTTCCCAAACCAAATACCGTATAATAAATTCAAGCGGCCAAATACAAGACTACCAAGACTGCTTTTTGCAGATGTTATACATTGTTCATTGAGGAGTGAACTGATGGTAAATATGGAAAATTAAGAAGTGGAAGTAACAGAGATCTTTCTGTACAATCTACTTAAACAGAAATTGTGTATTCCGGGAGAAAAACTAAAATATCATTTCCATTAATCACTAGTTGTCAGAATTATTTCTTAAAGAAAAATTCCTATGAATTTCTGAGAGCTTATAGTAAATGCAAGAAGATTATTACATAGCATTTTTCAGCTGACATAGTAGAAATTAAAACCAATCATTCTGGAAAAAAATATATGGCCAATCATGCTGTTGGTGTTCACTGCACGTTGAAGTAATATGGTGGAAATTGTACCATGTGATGGGGAACAAATATGAAATTCATATCCAAATTGAAGCACTGATGTGCTTCTGCTGAATACATTTAAACGACAGAGCAGCATAAATGAAGGACATAAAGCTACAGGGAAAAGGGGGCCATGTTGAAAGGCCCAGTAATTTTGCTTGGTGCTATAACTATATTCAACAGTGCACAAAGGGACAGCAGTGAGGGGTAGGTAGGTACCTAGTCATATGTATTGACCATCATTTGGTGCCTTTTTTCGCTCTCTTGTTGCACGTGTAGATTCGTGGTACTCTTGTCTGTCTGTCTCTCGGCTCCTATGTTGTACTAGAAGCAATTGTGTGTTGTGTGGACCACTTCTCATATTTTCCATTGCTAGTGTGCTATTCCTTAGGAATAGAGTCTTCTGATTCTCCCTTCTTGTCTATGTAGACATTTACAGTGCTCTATTGGTGAAGTATCTGAATACTTCCCAAACGTTAAAAAGAAGAAACAAAATGACCTCTTTCCTTCTCAGAGGTAGGATTATACTTGAGTGGTTAGTAGAAATTATGTGTGAGAGTTTATTACGGGAAAGCTAGATTGAAAAGATATTTTGTATGTAATTGTGAAAATTGTGAGGTCCTTTGTCATCTATGTCTCCTATGAGAGTGAGGCCCACAGTTACATTCAGCTCCTGTTAACGATCTGTCTTTTGTAATCAATAACCCTTCCTCATGGTTATTGTTCTGGTGGAACATAGCTGCTGCAGAGGTCATGGTAGCAAAGGGAGAGGTGATCTCCCAGGTCAGTAGAGTCAGCATGATAAATATTTTTGTGTTTCAAGACAGATCTAGAATTGGACTTTGTACACAGTGGGAAGATTACCAGTGTGATGTGATGTGTCCACAGCAACTTTGTTACTTAGCAAATGGTCTTCTCAATTTTGTACCAATTGGTGCTTGTCCAGGACACATGACTTCTTTTCTTGATACAGTGTGCTGCAATAATCAAGGTCATGAATGTGTGGATGACTATGATCAGGAATGCATTCCATAATTTGATATTAAATTTTCTACCAAGCCACAGACAGAAATGGTAGGGTTTTTTGCAATTAGTGTCATGTGGACATCTGATAACATTAAATTCAACAGGATCACAATGCTTCAAAGCAATTTAACAATCTGAGGACAGATGTCCTTAAGATTGGACTTTATGGAAGAGGCTAGTTCTTCTAAGTGCTTTTTCTCTCCCTACAAGTCACCTCCACCTTGCCTAGATCCAGCTTTAGCCAGCTGCTCTTCATCATTGTACTTATTTCAGGATGAGAAAGCTGGAAGAGGGTGCTGTTATATTCAGTGTGAAGGAGATGTTGATTCACCTATTTCCCCAGTGGCTTTCTGTAGATATTAAATAAGATAGAAGATTGGAATGAGCCGTGATGGATTCCACAGGTGAGTGCAGTGGAGATGGAGGAACAATTTCCCATCACAGCCCTCTCATGAGGTGCCTCCTACCATCCTACTGCCTATTGGAGGTGGGACTGTAGTGTTTGGGGATCAGTACTAATAGATGCTGTTGCAAGGTCCAACAGGATGACTATGGATGTACTGCCCCAGTCTATAGAAATCAATTACCTCTACCATTCTCTGGCCTGAAGCCAGTGCAGTAGGGATACTGACAGCTGACATAGGAGATTGTGTTTTTGCTAGTGCTGTGATATCATGTGGAGGAAAAAAAGAAAAGAATCTAATGTGTCTTTTAAAAATCAATTTAAGCTAACCTGGACCTCAAACAGTAAAATTGCTTAATCCTAACTATATGCTTATTGCTTGTTAATGCAGAGTTAAGGTCGTTTGTGTATCCTAACTGTACATTTCCATAACTTAAGATGTTTAGATTTCTCTCCACCCCCACCCTCCCCAGTTTAACCTTGAATCTGGACTGTGTGGGTTTATAATGCTTAGTTTGGGGAAACCTACAATAACCATGTAATGTATTTGAACATAAATTACTAATATGTACTCTTGACCTTTACTACATCTAAACATAATTTTGAGCTGGGAATGGATAAAAATATGTGGGATTGGTTTTATATCTAATCTGGAAAAGCATTGGACACTTTTGTTTTATACCTTTTGAGAAACAGACCACAGTCACTGATAATGGGTTTTGCACTGTAGTTGTAATCTTTTTAACTCTAATGCATTATTTTATATTTTCCAAATGGATCTCTTTCCTTCAGGATTCTATTGATGCTGCACTAAATGGATTGATTTAAAACTATAAACATACAGACTCAAATTCTTTGGATAGTTCTACACTTAATCTGTATTCTCTTTCCCATAGTTGCCCATTAAAATGTGTAAATACCAGCTTTCCGCTTTCTAATCACCGTCTCCTTTTGATGCTCAGTTCCTTCAATGATTTCATACATATAAGTCAGGGATCAGCAACCTTTGGCATGCAGCCCACCAGGGTAAGCCCCCTGGCGGGCCGGGGCGGTTTGTTTACCTGGCATGTCCGCAGGTTCGGCTGATTGGAGCGCCCACTGTCTGCGGTTCGCTGTTGGCCTGAAACAGCAAACCGCAGCCAGTGGGTGCTGCGATTGGCTGAACCTGCGGATGCACCAGGTAAACAAACTGGCCCGGCCCGCCAGGGGTCTTACACTGGCGTGCCACGTGCCAAAGGTTACTGATCCCTGATATAAGTAATTGTGATGCCTAAAATATTAAACTGAAGCATCACTGAAGGACGCAGGTAGAAGTAGCCGGCTGCTTATATTATTTTATTATTCACTGACGGCCACAAGTGTGCTCAGGGTGGCACAAATATAAATGAAGACACAGTCACTGCCCAAGAACGGAAACGGGTTTCTTGGAATTTATTACTGACAAGTATTCTGGTCAGCAGTTTTTCCAGCATTCTTTTTTAAATCATGCCTTCAGAATTTGAGGGCACCAATTTTACGCATGCAAAAAAATTTAATTGTGCAAACAGATCAATATATGCATGTGCAAAATGAATTCAGTTGGACAATTTTGTGGTCTAAAGGGTAGTTAAGGAACTAATAGTAGATATGTCCAGAAAGGCATGGGAGATAACTGTTAAACAGGTATTTACTTTTGGCGGGGGGAAGTGAAAATAAGCTGAGGGAAGTGGCACAGTGCATGTAAACATGTTGACTTTTCACCTCTGGGGACCAATAGAAGTTGTTGCATTAACCCATCTAATTTTTTCTTTGTCTGTACCAGTGCTGTTAACTTCGCTTTATACATCTGGAGAACTGAATTAAGTTTGGTGTCAGATGCAAATCAGTTTCAGTTTAGTGTCAGTCATCAGAGGCCATATTTTCAAAAATAAATGTGCTAAGTTCACATACACTATGTGTGTACACAAACTTCAGTGCAAACACTGCATCCATAGAGAATTCTGAATTGGGGAGAGCTGGCAAATATAACAGTACACACACAATGTTGCAAATGTGGCCCTCAATGTACAGGATGACCACACAATTTAGTACAATTTCTTTGCGAGACATTTCAGAAATGAAGTAGCAGGGGTTCATACAGTTCAGGTAATAAGAGAACCGTCACTATCAGAGCATACATACACACAGAATAGAGTGTTCAATGTATAAAGAGTGCAGCAAAAGACACTTTAGCTTTTTTCAATGGGAGGCAGCTGAGAAGGATGACAATATGGTCCCATTTTAGAAATGCAGTTTCAATGGTAACACACATTTTTTACTGATCCTAAGCCGCATATATTCCTAGAGTTAGCCATACTCAGAAAACACAGTTGTACATGATTACAGTTAAGATTCCTTTATAGGAAAAACAGGTGAGTGCCTGCAAATGGGATTGCTATGAACATACCAAATGGGCCAGCTAAGTCCCTCCATATATACAGCCAGATCTGCTTGTGAGCATTCTTTGATAAATGAGGACATTTAGCTGTGATACATAAATGGAATATCAAGCAGTATATACAGAAGCCAGGTAGGCTACATCAACAGTCAGCCAGGGTCTGCTGAGGATCTGATGGGTCTACAAATGTGGGAAGGGGATCGGAGAGGTTTCTAAAAAACGAGAACATGCTTGATCTGTTTGGCAAAATTTCTGGTTAGCCTGCTTAGACAGTACACAGCTTTCAGTGCCAGAATGCAATATCAGTTTATATTCACATTAGGGACCTGATTCTCATTTACACGAAGGTCCCGGTACACAGCCTCTGGTAGTGTAAAGACACCTTGGTGTAACTGAGGATCAGGCCCTAAATGTTTTTCATGACTGAATTGTTTTTCTTTCTAACAGCTAATGGTATCTCCTCTTTTTCTATTAGGTTGAGAGGATTGTTGACAAAAGGAAGAACAAAAAGGGCAAATGGGAATATCTTATCAGATGGAAAGGCTATGGAAGCAATGAGGACACCTGGGAACCTGAGCATCACCTATTGCATTGCGAGGAATTTATTGATGAGTTCAACGGACTACATGTCACTAGAGAAAAGCGAGCAAAACATGGGAAACAGACCAGTGCACCAAAATTTTTACGAGAAAGCCGAGGGTCATCTGTTGAGAAAATATCACACAGACCTTCTGAATCTGGGAAGGCCAAAGGGTCAACACATAAAAGAAAGCGAATTAACCCATCTCTTCAAAAACAGAAAAGAGGGTACACAGCAAAGCCAGCACCTGCTGGCGACAGAGCCGCTAAAACCGTGACTTACCGAACTACCCCCAGTGGTTTACAGATCATGCCATTGAAAAAGCCTCACAATGGCCTGCAGAATGGAGATTCCGGTCATGAGAAAGATTCTAGACATTTTGGGAATGGCTCACAACAGCAAAACATGGATTTAAATGGCCACGAAGGAGAACATGATTTGCCCAGCATGTTGGAGGTTAATAATGATGTGCCTGTTGTGAATGGAATCGGTATGTGATTTAAACAGCAACAGTCTTTTCTGTTGGGTTTTAATTGTGGCAATTGATAACAAAGAGCCCCATTCATGGAAAAGTTATTGTCATACTGCATGAGTAATAAGCACATGAAAAAGGTCCAGACTCTTTGCAATTTGTACAATTTTCCATCGATCCATTTCTTCACCTCCCTCCCTTTTCCCACTGAGTCATGTGAGGCAATGTGGACTGTGTCACACACCTCTCTGGTGTGTTTTATTTATGGGTATTTGTGGGGGAGGGATACCAAGGAATGGTGTGGGGGCGACAGTTGAGGTATGTACAACACTGAAATTCTGGCTATACCTCCTACCAACTCACTAATAATTGCTTCTCAATTCCACAAGTACTGGCCCAGCACTCCAGAAAAGGCAGGATCTTGGAAACAATCTTAGTATTAATTTGTTGCCTAAAGTTTGTGATAAATGTGCCTGGATAATCTTAAGGTACTTATTACTGCCACTAGTAACATCTGTGAGGTATTTGTTCAGGATTGCCATTCCAGAGCCCGGAAGTCAGTATCTCTGACAGTGACTTGATTCATAGGAAGGTGCAAGGCAAAGACTTCATTGGAAGGTACAAGGAATCCTGTAGTAGACGATTTATAATAACCTGCCCAGAGGGGACGTTTATTCCTTACCCCAGTAGTTAGTGGTTGGCTTATGCCCTGGAGAATGGAGTTTATACCTCTTATAAAAAAATCATCCTGTTTAACATAATTGTGGAGTTTCTTATTGCCCACAGAACTGTCAAATCCTTTTTAAATCATACTAAGCACTTGGCATCAATGATACCTTGTATAATTTCCATGGATTAATTATATGTTGTGTATTTCATTTATAGGTTTCTCCCTTTCAATTTAATTGAATAGCCACTTGTTCCTATATTCTGTGAAAAGATAAATAGGAGCAACCAATTTACCATGCATCGCCTCAATAAGCCAGGTCTTTTCAATCTCTCCCCATATAGCAGTCTTTCCATGCATCTAATTATTTTCATTGCCCTTCTCTGGCCCCTTCTGTTTCTGCTGTATATTTCTGGAGACAGTGTGAGCAGACCTGAACGCAGTATTCCAGGTGAGGGTGCACTGCCGACTGATGGTATAGCACTAGACGGTTTTCAGTATTGTTTTTTATTCCTTTCCTTATACTGCCTAACATTTTGTTTGCTTTTTTGACTGCTGCTGCACAGCAAGCAGAGGGTTTCACTGAGGTGTTCACATTGACCCACCAACCTTTTTTTCTGAGTGATTACAGGTAATTTAGAATCCAGCAACATGTGTGAGTAGTTCAAATTCCTTCCATTGTGCATTTTCATCTGCTATCATGTTGCCAATTCACATATCTTTGTTAGGATATCTCTCACATATCTCTCTGGTGCCTCACAATCTCTTCTAATCTTCACTAACCAAATTTTGTTCACTAAAAATGTTTCTATCACTTCACTTCCCTTTCAGATCATTTATATGTATATTAAACAAACCTGTCTTACTACAGGTCCTCAGCGCAGCCTGCTGTTAATCATTTACCATGATGGAACAAATGGTTTCTTTTCCACTCTTTATTTTTATTAGCCAATTTCTAGTCCATGATAGTATTAGTTTCCTTAATAGCCTCTTGTGAATGACTGTCAAAGGCTTTTCGAAAATCCACATAAATCATATCATATCCCCCAATTTTCCATTATCCACTACATTGTGGACACACACTCAAAGAACTCTAGTAGGTTAGAGAGGCACAGTATTCTCTTACAGGAGCCATACTGGGTTGCCCCATCATGGCCATCAAGGTGTTTTTAATTCCTTAATTACCGTTTTGGTATTGTTTCCGTGACACAAAAGTATGCAGTATATTTCGTTGCTAATCTCATAACCTTGATTATTATAGTTACCCCAGCAATTGCCACACTAGACAACCATTGCTGTTATTTGGGTATTACAGAAGAAGTTCACACCTGCATTTTGTGAATTTAAAGCCTCACAAGTGAGACGCACCCTAATGCCCATTAATTTGAACCCTTTCAAGTGCGCATGCAGGCATTCATAGCACTAAACTGTGCATGTTAGCCAGTGGAGGCCTGAGGCTGAAAATAAGGCACCTGTGTTCCAATCTGAGCATCCAAATGTCCTGTCCGGTCCAGAGAAAGCTCATCTTCAAGCATATGAATAATCCCAATGGCTTCAGTGAGGCAACTCTCATGCTTAAAGCTGAGAGCCTGGGCTTCTGTGCTTTGCTGGGTTTGAGTGAAGGAGTCTATTTGAAAATTGAGCTTCAGCTGTGTTGTGTGTATAACATTTACATTATTTTTCTTTTCTGCAGTTATAGGTTTTAACGAGTGAAGGTTTTTCATGCCTAGTGCTCTTAATTAGTTTTTATTTTTCAGTACACAATATATTTATTCAGAATGCAGTGGTTTTACCACATACCTTTCTTTTATATTTTAAGATCATTTTGTTAAAAGGGGACAATAAAACAAGAACTCGAGGGGCAAAAAAAATTTCATTTGTCCTCACAGGGGAAAAAAATGGTTTCTCCCATTCCTTCTTTGAATAATACCCTGGACAGGTCTGTCCTGAAAAAAAGTCCTTCCTTGCCCTGAGCTCCCAGGTGTGCAGACACTTATGGATGGCTTATGGCAAAACAGCAGATGGCCCAAACTATCTGAGAACATTTCTTTATAATGATTTTTACATCGTATCTCCCCAACTCCTTCACTTCTATTTTTGTGCTTTGCACTCTTGTCTTGCTCCCCTCACTCCATTCTGTTCTTCCTGCAGCCAGAAGCAAAGTGAAGCTGAATTTTGATCACTACATCTTGAGCTTAGATGCATCTCCTCCAAAAGTTCTGTGTCTAGCAGCACTCCTGAGTTCACGATTCCATCCAGTCTCACTTTGCAGTTGCCAACATGCACAATGGAGAAAAGAAAAAGGGGACAAACTATGTAACCAAAATAAGAGGGGAAGGGATAGAAAACGGGGGAGAGGAGGAGCAAGCAAGACAGATTAAAAGTAATGTTTTTGAAGTTTTTACCATAGGCTTTTGAAATTTTTCCATTCCCTGGCAGGAAGAAATTAGAGAGTGTGACAGAAACTGCAGGTAAACCAAAGAAATCTGCATCACTGTTCATTTCCAGCCGAGACGAATACGTTCTCCCCTCAGTTTGCACACTTATAGGAAGGCTTATTAGCATTAATACAGATGCCAGTTGTGATGAGGGCATATGTCTACTTAGTATTGGACTGACATCGCCAACTCCTTTTACATAGGACAGCAGCTAAGTCTTCAGTCATCCCCAATCTTGGCTATAGTCCAACCCAGAGCTTAGAAGTGAAAGGCCCCATATCCCATCACCATGAACCAAAAGTGCCTTTCAGCCTATAGCAATAATGAATAATTGAATTAACCTGATGATTATAATTATGCCATAAGATGAGTAACCCTATAATTAAATAACCTGTATTTTGTCTAGAAAACACCACACATAATAATGATGCTGTAGAAATAAAATAATTATGTTCGGGGACTGAGTTTCAGTGGCTCCCTAAAGTGGCCTCCACTAATGCATGCCCAGCTTTGTATGCACATACACTTGGATGGGCTAATACCTGCACGTCCCACGGACACAATTTTCACCAACAAACCCATACTGTTCTTGTAGATGTGTGTGTGCGCGTGCACGCACATACCTGCATGCACATTACTGGAGGTTTGGACCACTGCGCAGCCATGTCAGACTCAGCGGAGCAGTTGGGATAGCCACAAACACAGCTTTTGCCTCTACAACCCATGGACTTTCTTCCCAGGATCTGCCGGATTGGGAGACTACACCTTTTGCCCACAATCTGCACCCTCCCGACTGAGGAGATAATTTCCTAGAAAAATACTGCCTCTTCCATAGACTTCTCTGCCAAAGGGAAGAATCCAGCCCCGACCTTGAAAGCCCAGATCAAATAGTGCTTACCATCTTCTCCTGTTATCTTTTAAGGGAATCAACAGCTGGTGATAAAAGCTTCAAGCACCTCACAATGTACATTAATAGCTATATCTTTAAAATTCTAGTGATCAACCCCACCTTTTAATACATTTACCAAAATAAAAAGAAATCTCCATTCTGCATTCCTCCACTTACTCTTAATATTCCTTAATCACAAGATTACTGTATTTTATTAGTTCTGTTACCTAGAGCGGCGGAACAGAACCATGTAACAAATGACTATATGAATACTTACATCTGCCTCCATTAGGGTAAAAGCTTTTTGCCTGGTGGACATTAGAGGACAACATAATCAAAATGCCCTGAGCCGCACTGGTTCTGTCCACTACGGGGCTGCACTTGCCGTACACACAGCTAGTCCATTTCAACACACAGCATTATAATTCCCGTGAAATAGCCACATCCTCTCAGCTCTTTACTGTCAGTAAGTATAAGGGTGTGCTGTAGGTTAATGTACGCTGCTCTTGTTTCCTTTGCATCTGGCCTTAAACTAGGAACACCTACTGTCTTGACATTGCTGAGGAGATGCATGCTGTTAGCCTTGCAGGTCTGGACTCTTTTGCCATTGTGAATGGCAATAATAGGCCAGGCCATGAGGAAAACAAACACTAGGTAAACTCTGGAACATCTGTAGAAACTTTCTGTAGTTTGCAGCAGTATTCTGATGACATTTGTTGTCTTCTGTTATCGCATTGCTCTCTGCTTTTTCATGATACTGCAATTGAGAGTGATTGTTGTGTCAAATTCCTTGACAACATCAAATGTGTCCCTTTAAATAGTCGTCTTCCTGCTCTGCTCTAGTTCTGCACACCATCTGCTGAAGAATTCCTGCTTGTTATGTATCACTAACCACTGTATCTTTCCATTATGAAAACCTTCATAGTGTCATGATGTCCTTCATTTAAATATTCTCTATCAACCCAGTCTCCTGCTTCCTTTTTTTCCCCTTGTTCTGTTAATTATAGGAAACAGTAAAATGCAACCAAAAATATTCACTCTCTGTGTGTTGTAGCCAAGTTGATCCCAGGATATTAGAGAGGCAAGGTGGGTGAGGTAATATCTTTTTTTGGACCAGCTTCTGTTGGCGAGCAAGACAAGCTTTTGAGCTTCCAGGGGTCTTTTTCAGGCAGTGGTGCTGCCTTCAGAGCTGGGCAGCTGGAGAGTGGTGGTTGCTGGCTGGGAACCCAGCTCTGAAGGCAGAGCCGCTGCCAGCAGCAGCACAGAAGCAAGGGTGGTAATACCATACCGTGCCACCCTTACTTCTGCGCTGCTGCCTGCAGAGCTGGGCCCTTAGTCAGCAGCTGCCACTCTCCAGCTGCCCAGCTCTAAAGGCAGGGAGAAGTAAAGGTGACAAAATTGTGACCCCCTAAAATAACCTTGTGACTCCCCTGCAGCTCCCTTTTGGGTCAGGACCCCCAATTTGGGGAATGCTGGTCTCCCCCATGAAATCTGTATAGTATAGGGTAAAAGCACACAAAAGATCAGATTTCACAGGAGACCAGATTTTCACAGTCCATGACACGTTTTTCGTGGCCATGAATTTGGTAGGGCCCTACTCATCAATTCTTAGCTAACATGGTGGCTGGAGAGACAGTGTGGTCTAGTGCATAGGGCACTTGACTGGGTTGTTCCTGGCTCAGCACTGAACTGCTGTATGACCTTAAGCATGTCACTTCTCTGTTTCCTTTCCCACCTTTTGTTTCATCTTTTTAGACAGTACATCTATCAGGATGAGTTTTGTATAGCACCTAGGATCATGTGGTCCTGAAGTCCTAATATAAATTTTGTTCCCTTGATGACTTTTACCAACTCTTCCTCCTAATCTTTACAGGGCTCTTTCTACACACCTTCACAAGTTTTACTGCAGATTATTAATAACCCAGTATTTAATTTATAGACCTAGCTAAATTAAGGAAACATTGTCTTGTGCTCTCTTTCATATATAAACTGAGAGCATCAAAAAGCTGAACTAAATTTTTCATCTCTGTGCTTAGGCTGGGAAACCAAGTTCAGAGGTACCTAAAGCTTCCTGTGTTTCTTTATGACATCTCTAATTTATTTCACATACATTATTCATTGTTTGGGGGATGGTTAGCTTTACTCCATGCCACAGTCATTTTTCATCTTGACATATTAAGGTGTTAACTGTTACCCTACCATGTACTAACCAGGTGATAAAAGTTAGGCACCATTTTGTCTTAGGCTGAATGTTCAGTAGGAAAACACATTAATTATAGCTGCAGAGGTTGATATTCACTATCTTGGCCCATCTTAAAGTAGATAACTAAATTATGTTTAGGTTCCAACAACTAGAGATGAGCGTCTGCGATCCATGTTGGTGTACTGATATTGACAGACAGGCAACATCGGTCAGAATTTTGATACAGAATTTCACTATCATGGGACTATCAGACATTCCTTCCATAGATAATCCATGGATAGTTATTCGTATTTGTATCAGTTTTAGGTTTCAAGCAAAAAACAACCAGACTGATTTTAGTTGCATTGGTGTAAATCTTTGCATGAAACTTAAAACAATTATAGGCAAAGTGTGTGTCAGCTGACACAATTTTAACCAACAGAAGGTCTGTATGCAATCTACCATGTCATTTGAGGAAAGCATAAATTAGAAAACATAGGAGCCATTGAAGATTGCATATAGACCTTCTGTTGGTTAAAATCCTGTCAGCTGACACACGCTTTGCCTATAATAATTGCTGTGATGTTAACAGCTTCTTTTGTCATATCTTTAACTTCCCCACTTGGTGCACTATTTGAACAAAATGAGATGCAACAAATAATGATGATAAAGTGATTGACGAGAGACTTTTTGTTGTGCTGGATTTCCCTTAAGAATTAAGCCCCCACCTTTCCCTTACCATCTGTACTTAGAACAGCTGTTGCTTATTCCTTAATAGTATGCAGATTACCAATGCAGTTAGCCTGAGGCTGCTTCCATCTCATGTCCATTCTCGCATCTAATTTCCTAAGTTCTTTAGACTTTATTGCAAAATCTCCCTCTCCTGCAGGCTTGCAGATGGATCAAACAACGTAGTGAGCACAAAGCAGAGCAAATAGTGCACAAAAGTGGTATTGGAATCTTTGGTCCAAAAAGATGAATTATTCACAACCCCAATTGTTCATTTCACATGAACATTTATACAAGAAATTTTATTTATAAGAATGTTTGTGAAAAATGAAATTGATGAATACCTGTCTAAGTATATGTTTGCTTAAAGATACATACCAGAAGTTGTTCGTAGATTTAGAGGTCAGAAGGAACAACTATGATTGTCATGTCTGACTTCTTTCCTAACAAAGTCAACTATTCAAGTAGCCATCTTGAAATTTCTTCGCTTTCCCATTAGGGTTGCCAACTTTCTACTCACACAAAACCAAACACCCCTGCCCTGCTCCTTTTCCAAGGCCCTGCCCCTGCTCACTCCATCCCCCCCCATATCACTCACTCTCCTCACCCTCACTCACTCATTTTCATTGGGCTGGCTCAGAGGGTTGGGGTGTCGGAGGGGTGAGGGCCCTGGCTGGGGATGTGGGCTCTTGGGGGGGGCCAGGAATGAGGGATTTGGGGTGCAGGTGGGGGCTTCAAGCTGGGGGCGGGGAGCTGAGGGGTTCGGAGTATGGGAGGGTCTCCGGGCTGAGGCAGGTGTTTGGGAGGGGCTATGGGTTCTGGGCTGGAGGTGTGGGTTCCAGAGTGGGACCAGAAATGAGGGGTTCAAGGTGCGGGAGGGGGCTCTGGCAGGGTGTCGGGGTACAGGGCTCTGGGCTGGGGCTGATGGATTTGCGGTACAGGAGGGGGTTCTGGGCTGGGGCTGAGGGGTTTGGAGGGTGGGAGGGGGTCAGCGGTGCAGGCTCCGGGCGGCGCTTACCGCAAGCAGCTCCCAGAAGCAGCAGCATGTCCCTACTCCGGCTCCTACACAGATGCCCGGCCAGGTGGCTCTGAGCGCTGCCCTGTCCGCAGGCGCAGCCCCCGCAGCTCCCATTGGCCGTGGTTCCCGGCTAATGGGAGCTGCAGAACCGGTGCTTGTGGTGGGGGCAGCTTGCGGAGCCCCCTTGCTGCCCCTACTCATAGGAGCCAGAGGGGGGACATGCCACTGCTTCCGGCAGCCACGACAGCCAAAGAGCCTGCTTTAGCCCCTCTGCACCGCTGACCGGACTTTTAACGGCTCAGTCAGTGGTGTTGACCGGAGCCACCAGGGTCCCTTTTCAATCAGGTATTCCAATCGAAAACTGGACACCTGGCAACCCTATTTCCCATCTATTGTTTGTAAAAAAGCTCCAGTCTGGCACAAGAAACACTACCATGCATCCTAGATGACATATACTGTTAGTGAACAGAAAATAGAAGACCACCTAGATAAAGGAAGTTGGTTTCAAACAATGACAGGCTGAAATGCTTTCAGAAAGTATTTGCAGAACAATTCTGAATGCCGAAAAAATCTGTAAAAGTCAGTCGGTCTCCAGTGCTGCAGACACTTCTACACTGCTTATCATTAAGCACATTAATACTCCCACTGACTTCCATGGAACTCCTCCTGAGTTTAAAGTTAAGCACATATGTGTTTGCAAGATTGAGACTGCAGTTTCCAAATAATTCATGGACAAAAAAAAAAAAAAGGAATAAACTACCAGATAAGTCATTGTGCTCTAGTAATGAATCACTATAAACAAGGAAGAAGCCAAAAATGTACAAGTTGTAATTTGTAAAATTTCAAGCATTAAATGACATGTGTTGTTGGTTTGGGATTTTTACAATTAAAACTAATTCTTGTCAAAAAAAACCCAACCCCTAAATGCTTCAAATATTCTTTCTAAACTAAGGAACTAATTTAAATTTAATGTTTCAATTAATAAACCATTATTTAATTGAATATATCTGCTAGAGCTCTACTGGAGAGTGTTTATAATTTAACTGTAAAAAGAGAGAATACTATTAGACTTTAATGTAGTTTAGTACTAAATATAATAATTGCAGGGTATAAACGGATATTTTACAGGATGTGAACATTTGCAGACTCCAGGGTTTAGTGACAGCTAGTCATGTAGTTGAATTAGCTACTCAGATATCAAGTAATGGAAATATTAAGTCTATCGAAGGAAGGTGGCTGGCTCCTCTATTAGGGAATCATTCACTATAAATTCATCGTTACAGTCATTGTAACAATGCATTTTTAGTTGGACAAAGATGATCTAAACTACAAAATTTAAATCCATGTCCTAATTTTCATCCCTCCTCCTCAAAAAAACAAAACAAACAAAAAAACATTCTTAGCTTTATAATACCAAAACCAGGAGGTTGGTTCACTCTGCTCTAGAGGTGAGAACAAACAATTAAATATAGATTCAGATTTGGACACAGACTGCACTACTCTTTTTTCCTTCCTGTATGTTTGGAGTATTTTGGGCCCATCTCTCTTTCTTTTTCTTTTTCTTTTTTTTTTTAATGGCCATTATATCAAGTAAATTGAGCAACTTTAACTTCTGCTTTTGCACAGTCTATATAAGAACATAAGAATGGTCTGACCCAGTATGGCCAATGGTCCATCTAGCCCAGTACCCTGACTTCCGACAGTGGCCAGTGCCAGGTGCTTTAGAGGGAGTGAATAGAACAGGGAAATGTATCAAGTCATCTACCCCGTCATCCAGTCTCAATTTCTAGCAGTCAGAGGTTTAGGGACACTCCGAGCGTGGGGTTACATCTATGACCATCATAACTAATAGCCATTGATGGACCTAGCATCCATGAATTTATCTAATTATTTTGACAGGTTTCAGAGTAACAGCCGTGTTAGTCTGTATTCGCAAAAAGAAAAGGAGTACTTGTGGCACCTTAGAGACTAACCAATTTATTTGAGCATCAGCTTTCGTGAGCTACAGCTCACTTCATCGGATGCATACCGTGGAAACTGCAGAAGACATTATATACACACAGAGACCATGAAACAATACCTCCTCCCACCCTACTGTCCTGCTGGTAATAGCTTATCTAAAGTGATCATCAAGTTGGGCCATTTCCAGCACAAATCCAGGTTTTCTCACCCTCCGCCCCCCCCCCCCACACAAACTCACTCTCCTGCTGGTAAAAGCTTATCCAAAGTGACCACTCTCCCTACAATGTGCATTGTAATCAAGGTGGGCCATTTCCAGCACAAATGGCCCACCTTGATTACCATGCACATTGTAGGGAGAGTGGTCACTTTGGATAAGCTATTACTAGCAGGAGAGTGAGTTTGTGTGTGTGGTTTTTGGAGGGGGGTGAGGTAGTGAGAGAACCTGGATTTGTGCAGGAAATGGCCCACCTTGATTATCATACACATTGTGAAGAGAGTGGTCACTTTGGATGGGCTATTACCAGCAGGAGAGTGAGTTTGTGGGGGGGGGGGGGAGGGGCGGAGGGTGAGAAAACCTGGATTTGTGCTGGAAATGGCCCAACTTGATGATCACTTTAGATAAGCTATTACCAGCAGGACAGTGGGGTGGGAGGAGGTATTGTTTCATGGTCTCTGTGTGTATATAATGTCTTCTGCAGTTTCCACGGTATGCATCCGATGAAGTGAGCTGTAGCTCACGAAAGCTCATGCTCAAATAAATTGGTTAGTCTCTAAGGTGCCACAAGTACTCCTTTTCTTTTTTCTAATTATTTTATTTACCCAAATGGTAATGATATTTAAAATATCTTTAACTGCAAAAAGGAGATGACTTACAGAAAGCATGTATTTAGCATATTTTTATGACTCCATAACAGAGCCTTTGGGCTACTTGTGTATTGTTACTAATGACAACATATTTCCTGAATATCCCATAGAAATTATAAATATAAACAAAGCAGGAGTTACAATTTGCTGCAAGCAGAACTCAGGATAAACTGAATGTTTCTCAGTAAGATGCCATTTTGTTGTGGTTGTTTTGTTTTTGAAGAGTAAGCATGTATTCCTTGTCATTGATTTGGTGTTTTCCTATCAATATGTGTTCTGCAAAATGGCACCGGCAGAAATACGTTTTGGTGTTTTTTGCACAGTTTAATGTTAAAAGTACAGGTAATTAAAAAGTCAGTGTTTATCTACTGTTACTACACAGTGGTATATGAGACACCACAGTTGTGTACTAGTCCCCCTTTTGTGGGGATGGGACTTTTATGTAAAGTTACAATAAGACATTAACATAATAAGTAATATATAATGAAGTAAGGATCAGATAAATATTCAAAGAACCTGGCTAAAGATTCTGGCTTCCTAGCTGGAGAGCCCTCATCCTCGGAGTATGCTAAAAAGGGTGAACAAATTTCTAAATGGCTATCCTCTTTTTGGCACTTCTCTTGTGTATATACTTGGTAAATATGTTTGCCTTTCCTTGCAGCCTCTCCAATGGAGCACCTCCTATCAAGTTGTATCCTATTTTGAGCATAATCTCAGATACCACAGTGGGATACCAATGGGTAAAATACTACCTTTAATGGTGACCGCTGGAATTATAAGGAAGAGGAGTGAGATAGTGGAGTCAGCTTAGCTGTAAATGTTTGATAGGAACTGCTCTGTCTTGCTCTGAGTCCCTGTAGAGACGTACAATTGAGGATCCTGTTCCTACATTAAAATTGCCAAATGGAGTTGATAATGGCTTTAGCTCTGTAGACTAGGAACAACATGTAGCTTAGGAAGAGATGATATGGACTAAGTCAATCATGCCCAGCTTTGCCAAAGAAAACTGAATTAGAATTTTCCAATGAACTTGAGGGTCACCCCAAATTCACATAAAAGAGCAGGGTACAGCTGCTCTCATTTTCCACTACAGGCACATCTGTTGAGACTACTAGTCCCAAAATGCAATGATTGATCTTGATCTGAGTGGTCTTCTACTCAGATCATGATAGAGCATTTCATGCTGGGATACGCAGGCGGAACCGCTGCAGTAAAAATGAGCGGTCAGGGGACACGCTAGAATTCGTGGGTCATATTTGGTTGCTGGACACATTTTTGCCCACCCTTGGAACAGGATGATCTAGACATCCAGAGAAATTCAAGGTAATAATACACTACGCTGTTTTCTTTGGAGGTATAAACATGATCACATGTATCCATTTTGGTTGTTTGCATTTGAAAGGTTCCTCTCTGGCCAACGGAGGCCTGAATCTGCACAGCACTGTGAAAAGGAAACTGGATGGGGAGAAAGATTATGTCTTTGATAAGAGACTAAGGTACAGCGTACGTCAAAATGAAAGTAACTGTCGGTTCAGAGACATTGTGGTCCGGAAAGAAGATGGTTTCACACACATTCTGCTCTCCAGCCAGACTTCAGATAACAATGCACTGACCCCAGAGGTAAGCATGCAGCCATAAAAGCAAAAGAAAGCCACCTTAATAGATGGGAATGTGGTTAATCTGAAAATTAAGGCAACTCTCTTCTCTGTATTTTTGGAGGTTGGGGTTCCCTATTGAATATCTTTTTAAAATGTATGGCGCTCAGATATTCCACCTTATCATGCTTGGAATCTTATCCAGATGGATCTAATTATTATATGCAATGGAAATTATTTTTTCAAATAATCTCTCCCCAAATAAAAAAGTAAGAAGAGGAAAGATGTGATCACTAATCCCTGCCTGCAGTTTTAAAAAGTAGTTGTTCAAATGTTAAAATTACCACCCTTAGTGGAAATCTGACCTCTCACACAATGTCTTTGATTACTACTGCAAGGATTTGTACATATGTACACCTCAAATCATGTATCTCAGGATAAAAATTCAAAAAATTAAAAAGTCATTTTAATCCTTCACTGCTTTTATTTAATTGTCCATTTGACATTTTCATGCACTGTATTCTTTATAAACTGAGGTCCCAACCCTGCACTCAAATTCATAGGGCTTCAGGATGTCTCTGAATTATTGATTTCCATTGATTCAGTGATTCTACATCTAGGAATTAGGATTGTTTTGTATTGTGTATTCTGTTATTAAGTAACAAATGTGTCATTTTGAAATTAATTCCCAATAATTGAACACCGCTAAAATCATTGCCAAGCACATCAGGCCTTAAATTTTACCTTTTTTTTTTTTTTCCAAATAGTTAAGATCCAGTGGGGAATGTTCTCTCAGTCTTCCATATTGGGAGACACACACGCACATGTACGTAAACACTCTTGGTACCATACAAAACTAGACACTTACCACCCACAGTTTTTGCAATATTTATAAATAGAGCCTTACCAAATTCATGGTCCATTTTGGTCAATTTCATGGTCATAGTATTTTAAAAATCGTAAATTTCATGATTTGTTCAATATCTTCATAAATGATCTGGAGGATGGTGTGGATTGCACTCTCAGCAAATTTGCGGATGATACTAAACTGGGAGGAGTGGTAGATACGCTGGAGGGGAGGGATAGGATACAGAAGGACCTAGACAAATTGGAGGATTGGGCCAAAAGAAATCTGATGAGATTCAATAAGGATAAGTGCAGGGTCCTGCACTTAGGATGGAAGAATCCAATGCACCGCTACAGACTAGGGACCGAATGGCTAGGCAGCAGTTCTGCGGAAAAGGACCTAGGGGTGACAGTGGACGAGAAGCTGGATATGAGTCAGCAGTGTGCCCTTGTTGCCAAGAAGGCCAATGGCATTTTGGGATGTATAAGTAGGGGCATAGCGAGCAGATCGAGGGACGTGATCGTCCCCCTCTATTCGACATTGGTGAGGCCTCATCTGGAGTACTGTGTCCAGTTTTGGGCCCCACACTACAAGAAGGATGTGGATAAATTGGAGAGAGTCCAGCGAAGGGCAACAAAAATGATTAGGGGTCTAGAACACATGACTTATGAGGAGAGGCTGAGGGAGCTGGGATTGTTTAGCCTGCAGAAGAGAAGAATGAGGGGGGATTTGATAGCTGCTTTCAACTACCTGAAAGGGGGTTCCAAAGAGGATGGCTCTAGACTGTTCTCAATGGTAGCAGGTGACAGAACGAGGAGTAATGGTCTCAAGTTGCAGTGGGGGAGGTTTAGATTGGATATTAGGAAAAACTTTTTCACTAAGAGGGTGGTGAAACACTGGAATGCGTTACCTAGGGAGGTGGTAGAATCTCCTTCCTTAGAGGTTTTTAAGGTCAGGCTTGACAAAGCCCTGGCTGGGATGATTTAACTGGGAATTGGTCTTGCTTCGAGCAGGGGGTTGGACTAGATGACCTTCAGGGGTCCCTTCCAACCCTGATATTCTATGATTCTATTCTATAATTCTATGATTTCAGCTATTTTAATCTGAAATTTCACGGTGGGGTAACTGTAGGGGTCCTGGATTTGTGGGGTGGGGGGGGTTGCAAGGTTATTATAGGGGGGTTACAGTAATGCTATACTTAACTTTGCACTTCAGAGAAGGGCAGCTGGAGAGCAGTGGCTACAGGTGAGGAGCCCAGGTCTGAAAGCAGAGCCGTTGCCAACAGCAGTGCAGATCTAAGGATAATATGTTATGGTATTGCCACCCTTACTTCTGCACTGCTGCTTGCAGAGCTTGGCCCTTAGTCAGCGGCTGCCCAGCTCTGAAGGCACCAGCGTAGAAGACAGGGTGGCATGTTCTGTTATTGCCACCCTTACTTCCTTGCTGCTGCTGGCGGGGTGCTGCCTTCAGAGGTGGGTGCCCGGCCAACAGCCAGCGATCCCCAGCCACCCAGCTCTGAAGTCAGCACAGAAGTAAGGGTGGCAATACTGCGACCCCCTAAAATAACCTGGTGACCCCCCCGCAACTCCCTTTTGGGTCTGGACCCTAATTTGAGAAACAATGGCCTCAGTCGTGAAATCTGTATAGGACAGCGTAAAGGCACTCAAGAGATCAGATTTCACGGTCCATGATGCGTTTTTCATGGCCATGAATTTGGTAGGGCCCAAATTATAAGGAATAACATAGTAAAGGTAAATCCTATAGTGCACCAAATATCCATTTTAACGGTAGTTATCACACATAAAAAAATTACATTCAATCCATCATTCATATAGAATCCATCGCTCCATTATGAAGCAAACAACTTTCTGTATAAGTATGAGGCTGCTGTACTATAACTAAATGGCTGCTGACTGAAGCAAACCAAAGATTTACCGTGTTAACTTTAAACAGACATCGCTTTGTGTTGCTGGCCCTGAGAGCTCATCCCCAGACTGCCAAGAGAAGTTCAAGTTCATTGAGCAGTGTGGTTAGAGCCCAAAATTCTCCTGACAAGGCATACATGGCCTACGCCTTTGAATTTTTTCTGAAACCAGCAGCCCACCTCCATGAATGAACCACACAAACAAATATGGTGGGCTCCTTCTCTCAGATCTGCAGCACTGACAGTATTCTTGGTGTTGGGCAAAGATCATTGCTGAAGCTGGAAACAGAGAAATAAACAGCCTTTTTCTTTCTAAAGCTACATTAATATCTAGGGTCTGGATGGTCAGGGCATCTAGCTTTTCACATCTAGCTTGCCAGTTTAAAACCCACAATTTCAGCAAAGAGACCAAGGGCCATGCAGTATGGAGCAAATCCTGGTCCCTAGCATGTGGTTTCTCCTAGGCAGGGTTGAGACAATATTCTGTGGGTGAACATAGAGCTTCAGGCCCCAGGGCTATCAGTTTGACACCTTTTACCAGCACTAACCACACACATGCAGAACACTTACAGAGAGTGGGGAAGAGAGTTTGGTTGTGTTAAAAGTTACTCTGTTCACTTCAGACTCTATTAGAAACATAGGAAAAAACAATGTTTGCTCAAATCTGCTCAGAGCAGGTCTAGCTGACATGAAAGTTAAAACCTGAGTGGTCTGGCTACACTGGAGCTCCCTTGGTCGCTACCACCAGTACAGTAAGTAGACAAGGCAGCAAGGTTTGTAAAGCCCAGAATCATAATAAATTATACATTACACAAAGGCCCACTCTCCCCAAAGTTTCTCTGCTTTCCATTTGAGCATAAGCTTTCATGAGCTACAGCTCACTTCAAAGCTTATGCTCAAATAAATTTGTTAGTCTCTAAGGTGCCACCAGTACTCCTTTTCTTTTTGCGAATACAGACTAACACGACTGCTACTCTGAAACCTGCTTTCCATTGTGATTCCTCCTGACCCAGCCACAGCTGGACATCCTTTGGGCTTTAGCTGTTTTGTTAAACTAGTGATTTACACTATTTATCCCCACTTAATTAAAGATGTCTAAAAACCCAAAAGGTTATATTATAGAGTTCTCTGCGCGTGTCAGAGGAGAGCCAAGCAAACAGTTGCCTGACAAAAAATTAATCTCAACTATAGTATGCAATTCAAGTTATTATCACTAGGCTTGTTGATATCAAGAGTGAAGGGAGTAAGCTAAGACTAAATGGAACATCACAATTCATTGCTAGTAACTACATCACAGTTAGAAAAGGAGTACTTGTGGCACCTTAGAGACTAACCAATTTATTTGAGCATAAGCTTTCGTGAGCTACAGCTCACGTCATCGGATGCATACATGCTCAAATAAAGGTTAGTCTCTAAGGTGCCACAAGTACTCCTTTTCTTTTTACGAATACAGACTAACATGGCTGTTACTCTGAAATACATCACAGTTGAAGTTCATACAGGTGATTGTAGCATAAAACGTGCCTATGTTCCTTTCTTTTAGGATTTGCATTGACTGAAATTGGCTCAGTGCCATTGTGGTTTTTGAAAAAAAAGATTCAGATTACTAATGGGATTATTTCCTTTTATCTTTAACTAGATATTATAATTTTTCAAAATTTTGCTTTGGTATTTTATTTAATTTTTTAAAGAGAGTCATGCAAATTTTCAACATAAATTCCACCAATGGGTTATTTAACTTCGCAGGTCATTTGCTAATTTTGAAGATTTGATTCCAACGTTTTTGAAAATCTATTACTTAAATATATAGAAAACTTCTGTTATTGTTTTTTAAACTCAACAGTTTTTGGTAATCCAAAATCTGTTTCAAACCCAGGAATATGGTTAATCCATTGTTTTTATTCTTCCTAGTTAGGGTACCAATACTTCTGGGGATTAATAATTTACTGAGTTAAAAAGCAGAAGAATAGATGAGAAAATATATTCTAGATTGCTAATGGCTTTGGTAAAGATTGAAAAAACTACTCCGTATGCATTACGAGTCAAAAACTGGAAGTGGAGGTACACATATGAAGTATCAACAGTCATTCTTCTAGCCATAAAAAAAATGCAGTGCTTGCAGTGTTATGGATGTGTGTCACATCACTGGTTTACTTGCACGCTTCTTCTCATGAAATATCTGTATTATTCTCCTAGCAGACAGATTGCTTCTTATGGCAGACTTCAATCACAAGTATCGCCCTATCACTCCAGTAGGATTTATCATCCCCATATAATTTATCGGATATCCTTGTACTGGAAAGGACTCAATGTGCTTACAGGGGTGCTGAAGTATCAATAAATAATAGAAATAAATGTATAATTAACAAGGTCACCAAAGGTAATCACTGCAGAATAGTTATAAAAATGATAGCAAGGATTTAGAATGTTTTGCTCATTGTAACATTTTTAGAGAATGTTTCTCTTTTTAAATAAATAAAGCAAGCAAGCAAGCAAATGGACCGTTACAGTTTCAAATAAATACATGAAATTTAATTTTTTAAACCAGGTACTTCTATTGATTTATAGAAGTCATGTGTAGATGAGTTTAGGGATAAATTCCCAGTTCACTGAGTCTTCCTGAATATAAGCAAAGTTTAGACAGACGTCTTTAAAAACTCCCGTTTGTAAGAAGGGGGTGGGGAGGGAATAACCCAACTAAGCTCTTAGAAAGATAGTAGTCTAATTTTTTTTTATTTTTTTATTTTTTATTATTTGTAATTTAAGTACATTTTCTATAGGTTTGTAAAAGGGAAATCTTGCCAGATAAACCTGATTGATAATTTTGTAGTTAAAAAAAAAACAAAAAACCCCACAATCTAGACAAAGCAGTAGTTTTAATATATTTGGATTTCATCAAAGCAGAAGATGCAGGACCGAGGCTCAGCTGGCTTAAATTGGTGATTTGGCTGATTTACACCAGCTGAGGATCTGGATCTGATCTTGTGAAGTTTTGCTCATAACATTAAATCATTAATTCAAATAGGACTTGGGTAGGAATAATTTCCTGTCAAATGAAAACTGGTTGAAGGGCTATAAAAGAAAAGTTAATGATAAACAGCAGTGTATTGAGTTGGGGAAGATATCTACGGGGCCACTACAGGAATCAGTGCTGGATTTGATCAGGAAGACAAAATAAACTACATTTTAATGAATTTCACAAATTATATTAAAAAGAAAAGGAGTACTTGTGGCACCTTAGAGACTAACCAATTTATTTGAGCATAAGCTTTCGTGAGCTACAGCTCACTTCATCGGATGCATAAAGTGGAAAATACAGTGAGGAGATTTATATACACACAGACCATGAAAAAATGGGTGTTTATCATACACATTGTAAGGAGAGTGATCACTTAAGATGAGCTATTACCAGCAGGAGAGTGGGGTGGGGGGGAGAGAAAACCTTTTGAAGTGGTAGATAGGTGAAAATACCAGAGAAATAGTACATGGGACCCTACAGAGATTCTGGAAACAGACAGAAAGTAATAAAAGGTAATATATTATACTGAGTTCAGTGGGGACTTCTGCTTAAAAAACAATGCCATGAACTGGACCAAAATGATATTCATTTTGGAATACTGCTAGAAAATACACAGTTGTGTAGTCCAAGAAGCAGATTTTGTGCTTGTCCTGTGTGATTATCAATAAGTATGCTACGTCTATTTATGTATGTTTAAACATCTGTAGGAAAACAATCTAGAACACAGATATTCAATGAGAAGTGTGAAAAACTATAATGCCAAAAGAGACTTAAGAGTCTGATAGCGAACTGCAAATTAGAGACAAATGTGCACCATGGAATAGTAGAAAAGCCAATAAAATTTTAGACTGCACAGGCATCATATCAGAGAACCAAAGAATTCTGTTAATCTAATCAGCTTCTGAGCACATCTTTACAAAAGAAGTATTGACAAATTTAGAGAGGAGCAACAAAAATTATCAGGAGACTGGAAGGGCTGACCTAGGGATAGGCTTTCCGGTTTTTTTTTTTTCTAATTTTGGGTGTTTATATTAATATGAATTATGTCCCATTTGGAGGGGGTGAAAATAAGTTCTCATTTATATTTTTAAAATGTTTTCCCTCAATGTCAGAAATTTGGCCTCCTCTGATTCAACTTGATCTCAGGGATCAGTTCCCAGGAACTGACCTTTAAAGTCCTTTGGTTCCCTCTGCAAACACACAATCTTCAGCACTGGGGGGAGGGGAGGGGAAGAGAGAGAAAATTGGGATGGGGGAAGTGTTGTGTACATTTAATAAAATTTCTCAAATTGCTGCTTCTGTGTGGTTTTACACATCAAAACAGATATTTGTTCTGAGGTCTAGAAGGATGTGGGAGGCAGACCAGTTGAGAGTCTCTGGGTAAAAAGATAAAAGGGGTAAAAAATAGGGTGACATCATAGTAGGGGTCTACTGTAGCCCACCAAATAAGGAGGAGGAGGAGGTGGATAAGGCATTTCTAGAACAAATAACAGAAATATCCAAAACACAAGACCTGGTAGTAATGGGGGATTTGAACTATCCAGACATCTGTTGAAAAAGTAATTTAGCAAAACACAAAATTTCCATTAAGTTCTTGGAATGTGTAGGGGACAACTTTTTGTCCCAGAAAGTGGAGGAAGTAACCTGGGGTAACAACCATCTTAGACTTGATTCTGACCAACATGGTGGAATTGGAAGTGAATCTGAAGGTGGAAGGCATTTTGGGTGAAAGTGAGCATGAAATGATGATTTAATGGTTTTAAGGGAAGGAAGGAGTGAGAACAACAGAATAAGGATAATGGACTTCAACAAACTCGTAGAACTAGTAGGTAAGGTCCCATGGGAAGAAAAATCTAAGGAAAAAAGGAGTTCAGGAGAACTGTCAGTTTCTCAAGGAAACAATATTAAAAGCACAATTGCAAACTATCCTGAGGTGAAGGAAAGATAGGAAACATAGTAAGAGGCCAATATGGCTCTATCAGGAGCTTTTTAATGACCTGAAAAATCAAAAAGAAATCCTACAAAAAGTGGAAATGAGAACAAATTGCTTAGAAGGGGTATAAAAGAATAGCACAATCATGTAGAAATAAAATAAGAAAGACTAAGGCACAAAATAAGATACACCTAGCAAGGGACATAAAAGGCAATAAGAAGAGGTTCTTTAAACACATTAGGAGCCAGAGAAAGACTAAGGAAAGTGTAGGTCCTCTGCTTAGCAGAGAAAAAGAGCTAATAACTGATGACATCAACAAGGCGGAGGTGTTTATTGCCTATTTTGCTTCAGTCTTCACCAAGAAAGGTTAACTGGTGACCAGATACTCAACACAATTAATATTAACAACAAGGGGGAAACAATGCAAGCCAAAATAGGGAAAGATCAGGTTAAAGAATATTTAAGTAAGTTAGATGTTTTCAGTTTGGCAGGACCAGATGAAATTCATTATAGGGTACTTAAGGAACTAGCTGAAGCAATCTCAGAACCATTAACAATTATCTTTGAGAACTTCTGGAGGACCGGTGAGGTCCCCAAAGACTGGAGAAGGGCAAATATATCTTTGAAAGGGAGAATAAAGAGTTCCCAGGGAATTATATACCAGTCAGTCAGCCTAATTTCAACACCTGGAAAGAGAGTGGAACAAATTATTAAACAATCAATTGGTAAGCACGTGGAGGATAATAGAGTTATAAAGGAATAGCCAGCATGGATTTATCAAGAACAAATCATGCCAAACCAACCTAATTTCCTTTGACAGAGTTACTGGCCTAGTGGATAAGGGAAAGCAGCAGATGTGTTATACCCTGACTTTAGTAAGACTTTTCACAAAGTCCCACATGACATTCACATAATGAAACTACAGAAATGTGGTCTAAATGAAATTACTACAAGGCAGCTGCACAAATGTTAAAAGACCTTACTCAAAAAGTAGTTTTCAATGATTCACCGTCAAACTATCAGGGAAATTTGTGGGGTCACCAGGGGTCAGTCCCTAATACTATTCAATATTTTCATTAACCACTTGAATAATGGAGTGGAGAGTATGCTTATAAAATCTGCAGATGACACCATGCTGGGAGGGGTTGCAAGTAGTTTGGAGAACAGGATTAGAATTCAAAATGACTTTGACAAACTGGAGAATTGGTCTGAATACAACAAGATGTGAAATTCAGTAAATCCAAGAGCAAAGTATTTCACTTAGGAAGGAAAGATCTGCACAACTACAAAATGGGGAATAAATTGGCTAGGCACTAGTACTGCTGGAAAGGATCTGGGGGTTATAGTGGATAACAAGTTGAATGAGTCAACAATGTGATGCAGCTGCAAAGAGGGCTAATATTCTGCAGTGTATAAGCAGGAGAGTCGTATGTAAGACATAGGAGGTAACTGTCCTACTCTGCTCGGCACTGGTGAGGCCTCAGCTTGAGTACTGTGTCCAATTCTGGGCACTACACTTTAGGAGAGATGTGAACAAACTGGACAGAGTCCAGAGGAGAGCAACAAAAATGATTAAAGGTGTAGAAAAGCTGACCTATGAGGAAAGGTTAAAAAAAAACTGAGCATGTTTAGACTTGAGAAAAGGAGACTGAGGGAGGACCTGATAAGAGTCTTCAGATGTTAAGGGCTGCTATGAAGGTGACTGCGATCAATTGTTCACTGAAGGTCAGACAAGAAGTAATGGGCTTAATCTGTAGCAAGGGCAATTTAGCTCAGATATTAGAGGAAAATTTCAAACGATAAGGGTAGTTAAGCTTCCAAAGAAGGCTGTGGATTCCCCATCTCTGGAGATTTTTAAAACAGTTTGGACAAACACCTATCAGGGCCAGTCTAGGTTTAACTGGTCCTGCCACAGCACAGGGGCTGGACTTGACTTCTCAAAGTTCCTTCAAGCCCTTCACTTCTATGATTCTATCCATTTAAATCCAAATCTAGAAATGTTTATGTGGGAAAATGAAGAGAACCAGATATACGTATGGGCTAAGAGTGAAACAAGTATTTGAAGGATGACAGAGGAAGAGAGAAATTGTAGATGTGCATATAAACATATGGGGATGGGAACATTACAGTGGAATATCAGGAGGAACTAACTGACAGGAGAGTCATACCCTATGATCACATTTGAAGCAAAACTCCCCATTACGATCCACAGGAAGTTTTGCTTCTAATTTGGCCACACAATATTGCCCAAAGATGTTGACTATATTATAGAATCTGCCAAGGAAACAGTGGAAGTCCCAGTGTTGGGGACATGTAAAACATTAGAAAATAGACTGACGAGAACAATCCTATAATAGCAGGGAGTTGGACCAGTCAATCCAACAGATCTCTACCTCACACAGTTCTATATCTTCTGAAATAAATGTTTAGCTTTGATCAGGTCTAAAATCATATGCAAAACTTTGAGTAGATTGTAGCTGTGAAGGGAGAACAACAAAATTTGCAAATGCCATTCTACCCAGCTGCATTTTTGCATGAGTGTGGGTTAACAGACTCAAGAGGACTGAGGCTCTGCCTTCATGATTTGGGTGTAAACTGCCCTCACAAAATTAGTGCTGCCATTTTTGTACATGAATTCTAGCTACAGAGCTGAGAACTTCTGCCTCTAACTACCTGGTTTTCACCCACAGTCATGATTGTAAGCATTCGAATGTGCACCTACAAAAGGGAGCTTTTACCTTCTGAAAACTTACCCTGCCATTTCTCATGTCCAAGTTTAATACATACTAGAATTCAGATCTTTGTGTTTGCCCATGCAGATCAGGTAGATAGACACCATGCTACATGATTTTCACAAGCAAATGCAAGTTTGTTCCCATAAGTCATAGAATGTGTGTGTGCAAAGCCTGCCCAGAAAAAGTGGCATGCATAAAATTGCACCTGTACATTTAGTGACATTTGTTCAAATAGATCTAGAGTCTGTACAGCGCTTCAGAGATGTAAAGCACTTTGCAAGCTTAAATAGTGAAAAGAAGTAGTTGCCATCTGAATGTCTTATTTCTCTACATCTGTAACTCATCAGGGCAAATTTTGCAGTCTCTGAAAATTTACCTGTACATCCAAATCTTTCAGCATAAATTAGAGCAGAATTTGGCCCATCATGGTTAGGGTCCTGAATTGGTAAGGCACTTAAATATGTACAAAAGTTTAAGGATATGCGTAGTCTCACTAAATGAAATCATAGGCTCACTGGAGTCGATAAGATAACTGCCATTGATTTAAATCGGCAGGATTTCACACGTAGAAGTCAATAAGAGTAGTCAGTCAACAGGGCTACTCACATGCTTAAAGTTATATATGTGCTTACACACCTTGCTCAATCAGGGCCGTAATGAAAACTACCTGCAGAAATTTATGAAATATTGTTCCCCTTTTTAAAATGATTAGGAAAGATGTTGTTCTTGCAATAATAATAGCCTTTTATTTCAACACCAGTGTGTCAAGGTCTTAAAGATTTTGACTAGTGTTTATGAATAATTTGATCTAATAGTAAATCAAGTGGTAAATTAGTCATCTTTCTAGTGGCTTTTATTACTATAGCATTTGTAGACTTTAAAAATGTCACTGACCATAGTACTATAAACAATAAATTAGCCATAAATCTACGCATTTAAAGTTGTATTGTTCCACCTGACTGATACAGACTGCCCTAACTGAACTGGTGAAAGAACTGAAGGCCAGGGTTTATATATTTCACTCAAACACACAGAGCTTACCATGCTATTGTTGTGGTAACAACTTTGATGGTACAATGATGTACATCAGTTTATTTTTTTTAAAGTCATAGGAGCAGAACAAGAGCCATTTGAAATCTGTTAAATATCAATAGAATAACACATTCTAGGTAACCAGAATTTCCCACACAGGATAAGCAAAGAAATACCACCTTGTCAAAAATGGATCTGAATTACTGCATGTCCATAAAGCACTTCAAAGATGTAAGGGCTTTGTAAACACTATTATAATTCAAAGTACTTAAGTTACAATGGCCAAAATATACATCTCTAACAACAAGTACAGTTTTATACAGCAAGAGAAATTATCTTGCAAAGGCATGCATGTCGAACTGTTTACTTTTCTTTATCCACAGATCATGAAGGAAGTTCGGAGAGCATTGTGCAATGCATCAGCTGATGACAGTAAACTCTTACTTCTCAGCGCAGTGGGAAGTGTATTCTGTAGTGGCCTAGATTACTCCTATTTAATTGGCAGGTTATCCAATGACAGAAGAAAAGAAAGCACTAGGATTGCAGAAGCTATAAGGTGACCCAAGCTCACATGTGATCTCTAAATTATGAAATGCAGTGTGTGATTCTAAAACATATTTGTCAGATCCAAGAGTGTTGTATATTTAAGTGTTGATTGTATGCTAATTTCAGTCCTACAAATTCATTTAACAAGAAAAAGGAATGGGTTTGCTGTAGCTTTTTCTTATGAGACAGAACTCCTTTATTTCTAGTATGTGTTAAAATTTATTTAGTTCCACTACCTCAGTGTATTTCAAAATTCTTCCTCTAGTCTCAAATTCAAATTGAGATGTAACTTTGTTTTTTAAATTAGCTGTAGCTTCATGTTTTAACATTGTTCCTCGAAGCCAGATATTTTACTTGTTTCAGTTTTCATCATTTTAATGAGTTTCAGTACAAATGGGGATCTATGACTTAGTAGTGTTATATTAATATAGCAGGCTTCTAATGTATTTCAGAGCCTTATTAGAAAGGTTTCTGATATTTTTCTTACATTTAAATCATGTAATTTATACGTAAATGTAGTTCTATGTTCAAAACTAAAACATTGTTTTGCTTAACATATCAGATTATTTTAATAGAAACACAGGGTTTATGAAGTACTGTCTATAAATCAGTCTACACTACAAACCGTCAAGTGTTCCCATTATCCACAAAGGTATAAATATATGACCAGATCTTCAGCTGGTGTGTAACAGTGTTACTCCACTAGAGTCAATAGAACTACATCTTTTTACACCAGCTGAGGACCTGGCTTAGACTTACTATTTCCTACAAATAGGTATTCCTCTTTTGAGAGCTTTCAAATTTTATGCAGTACATTCTGACATTATTATGAAGGAATCCAACTAGAGGGGATGGTTTGCAATAGATCTGGACTTCAGCTATATTAGGACAACTTGTTTAATTGTTTCATGATATAAATTAACAGAATTATCTAACAGAAGCCAAGCCATTTTAGTAATGACCTCAGTCTGTTGATTACCAGTGTCTTGGTTACTGCTGTGACTATTGTCAGTTTCAGGGCAGTTGCAGTCTTGGGCAAAGACCCACATCTCACTCCATCCTGACTGGGGGTTCTTTAAGGCTACACAGTTCCCTGCCTACACTGTAATCTCCCCAGCAAGCTAGACTGCCCAAAAGGCCAGTGTTGGTGCTTTTCTTTCTCCCCGGGGGCTGCAACCTGTGTATTTCCCTCAGTTATAAGTTATCACACAGCTCATTCTAAGTAAGCACATGTATTCTTATGATAAAAGCATTACAGGGAAAACACATTAAAAACAATAAAAGAACCTACATGTATGCTAAAAAGCTGACCAGAGCTCACCCCAACCCAACCTTGAGCTCTGGTCAGTCCTTCAAAACCCACAACTGGGTTTTCCCTATGGTAATAAGTTCATAACTGTCTCAGATTCAGAAGCAGAATCCCAACTGCAGTACAGCTATTTCTTTATACAGCTTGGACATGTGATCTGCAGTCTCCAGGAACAGATAATCAGCCGACAATTACCCATTCCTCAGGGCACAGCTTCAAAAGGCGGAGTTTTTGCATAACTGGAAGTGGGGAATTAACTCTCCCTAAGTAGATTTCCTGGGGAATACCTCACATTTAATGTCCCAAAGTCCATTCTTGCCTGGCACATTTTCAATGTAGACCTTTGAACTCCTGGGCCTCACATCACATCTGCCTCCTGGACGTTACATACAATCCCAGCTCACCAGAATATATAAGATTTGCATTGAATACAAAGGACCCCAAAGACACTTCAACTTAATTCAGTAAGGTCTCCCAAGAATACACAGGAAATTGCCATATCGGTCACAACTATTACAGTACAATTTGGATACTTCTATTAGATATTTCTGAAACTCAAAGTAGAGATTAGATTTTATGAGCATGGAAATACAATATTCTTAAACTTTTAACTTAACTGTCAATGCTTTTCTGTTGCTCGATCATTCCCTGAAAAGGGAGAAGAGTTAATTGACTGACACAAAATAACACTGTAGTGAGAGAGAAAATGTTGCTTTGTCAGTGGTTAGGGTGCTCAAATGTATAGTAAGTTACCCATTCCCATTTTCTGTATCAGCTGAGAGTGGAATGTGTTTATATCAATATTATGAGAGGAAAAGAAGAATTCTCACAGTATATTCCTTCTGTCTGTGCTACAGCTTTCATATGTTGATCACAGCCTAAAACAACGGGATTGCACTTTATTTGTTTCACAGGCCTTTTGACGGACTAGAAGCCCTGATCCTGCAATGAGAGCACTGTGTCCATGCCAAGCTCATTGCAAGATTCAAAAGTGCACATGAAGACCATATTTTCACATCTCCTCTTAGTAAAAACAAAAGCCTTCCAAACATAACATTTTCCCCTCTCACTGTAATAAGTTCCACTGTGCAACAGTGTTTACAACTTCCAGTGCAATTCTAAGAATGTCCCCTCACATTCTGCTCTCCTCTCCTGGGGTCCCCACTTTCTCCTTGTAAGACTGTCTTGTTTCTGCCGGGCTGCAGACTGTCTCCCCATGCAGAACATTTAGCTGCTTCTGATCTATGAAGGCAGCCACAGGGGCAAAGGGAGATTCCTCTGCCTTCTGCACTTAGCAGTCTGGGAGTCTTGATTTTCCTCTGCGTTAGGCTTTTCCAGTTTCTGATCTGTACCAAAAATCAATAGGCTTGTGCCCATTGGTGCCCAGAATACTCTGAAATTTTGGAATTGATCAAGGTTGTCACATTACAGGCAGAGAAATACATTTGAATTAATCATTGGGCCTTGCTTTGCTCAGCCAAGTGTGAACTATAATTTCCCTTAATCCCCTCCTTTTCCAGTAATACGTCTTTGCCTTCTGAACCCATCGATAGAGTACTCCTTACTCTACTTGCCTTGCCTGATAACCTGTTCCTAAGTTTTATTGTCCATTGTATGAGGTGGAGCTCCTGAACTCCATCTTCACTCCTTATTTTCTCAAGAACTCTTAATATTGATCGTGCTGTACCTCTGAAAAACATATCACTGTTACTGTCAGTCCCTTTCATACATTGTAAACGCTAATGTTGGGTCATCTCAAAGTCTCCTCTCTTTTTTTATTTTGTTGTTGTTTATACTAAACCCATTTCTCTTATATCCCAATCCAGCATAGTACCCCTAAGGCCATGCTTAACTTTAAGCCTGTATGTAGTCACATTGACTTCAATGGGGCTAGTCACATGGTTAAAGTTAAGCATACTCCTGTGCTTTGCTTAAATCAGGGCCTTAATCTTTCCATGAGATCTGCTATCATCTCCAGCATCCAAATCCTGCTCTCAGATGCACAAGTATAGGTCTCCTTGAGCTCAACAGGAAATCTGCAAGCACATCCAAGGGCAAATGTCTTTAAAGGAATCGTGTTCTTCCACAACATACACCATATGAGACTTGGCCAGTAACAGTATCACCTCTTGCTTTGCGTTTTCCTTCTGCTAATATAATTCAGTATTTTGTTTGCCTTCTCTCTTGCTGTGAACTGGTTTGATGGAACCCATAATTTGTCCCCAATTACACCCACGCTTTTTCCTGATCAATGTACAGACTGTTCTGTTTTGCACTGATTCCATACCCTTGTTCCTAGAAGGCAGGTGACTTATTTCTAATCTCTTATTGCACTAAATTTACTTTGTTCTAGCCCTCTCACCTAAATGAGCGAACCCATTTTGCATTCAACTGCATTATTTCCTCTTCCCCCCCTTCACTTCAAATTTGCTGTAAAAGGTGGGACATGGAGATCTTTGTTATACTTTAATCTAAATCACTTCTAACAAAGATCCATCAAGTGATCTCTGGATACCACTCTTATAGTCTCATTTCAATGTAGTTTTTTCCAGTCTGTGGTTCCCCTTTGTGCCTCTCTCTTTCAGCTTGTGTGTATTCTTTAGATCACCCTGTTTTTATCTCTATTCCATGGCTCAGTATGATACCTTACCATTAATCTTTGATGCAGAGCCTTGGGTTCTTTAACATAAGTATACAACACTGCACCCACTGAGTTTTCCTCCTCTTTCATTCTGCAATATATTTAAAGGACTCCATCAAGTTAGCTAAGCAAGACCACCTGAATCCATGCTGACCTTCCTTGAATAGAGTGAGAGCCACTAAATATACAATCCATCCCTTATTGGTCCAGAAATAATACTAGCCCTAACCATACCGCAAAAAGTTACCGTGTTCCAGGCATTCCAGTTACTCCACACAAATCAAATCCAATTTAAGAGAAATCATTTGATCTTCCATGGTATTCTTATAAATTAATTACAGACAAATCAGCTGAACTGTTCATCTGGGGAAAAGCCCAGCTGGAAAATAGAAGGCATAAAAACTGAGCAAGGCATTTGACATTCAAATCTGTTTTTTGATAAGTAGTTTAAACTCAAGAACTAATTTAAGTGTTTCCCTATTCAAGAACTTCCTTTTTTTTATTTTAGGGATTTTGTAAAAGCTTTTATTCAATTTAAGAAGCCAATTGTAGTTGCTATCAATGGCCCAGCTCTTGGGTTGGGAGCTTCTATCTTACCACTGTGTGATATCGTTTGGGCAAGCGAGAAGGCTTGGTTTCAGACCCCATATGCGACGATCCGACTCACTCCAGCTGGCTGCTCATCGTATACATTCCCACAAATACTTGGTGTTGCTCTGGTAAGGCACTTTTCTCCTAGAATTGCTCAGCAGGCTTGGTTAATTCCATACTGTTTTGCACTGTTTTTATGACTGTCACAGAACTTGACACATTTTACAGTCTCTGGTGAAGAGAGGCTCAAGGGACATGAGAAGAGGGGCCATTTTCAAGGATGCGTCAGGAAAGGGACAAAGTGCTTTGGCAAAGCTAATCTGGGAGGTTTCAAAGTATCTTTCTGCTCCATGCTAGACTCGTGCAATGGCTAGTAGTTAATAAGGTACACTGGGGCTTGACACTGTGCTGTCAGCTTCACAAGTGTAAATCTGGAGTAATTCCATTAGTCACTTAGTTTACCCCAGTGTAAAAAAAAGATCAGAATTTGACCCCCATAATAGCTTATACTTGCTGTCATGGATCAGTGCCATAGAATTGCCTATGTACTGACAGTTACTCTTGTAAAATCACTGACATCAGTATGCTGATATGAACAGCTAATGTATTTTTTTTAATTTGCCCATACCATGCTTAGATGTCAGTGCCAAAAGCACTTTATAAGTACTTCTCTCTAAGGAGAAGGATGAAAATGTTTGCAGGTCTTATTTGACCATAGCATCAGGCATATGTGGTGTAGGAATGAAGGAAATCACCACCCAAGATCTTGAGTGAGCCTTTTCTTTTGCAGGCAAATGAAATGTTGTTCTGCGGGAGAAAGCTAACGGCACAGGAAGCCTGCAGCAGAGGACTTGTGTCACAAGTATTTTGGCCAACAACATTCAGTCAAGAAGTGATGCTGCGAGTAAAGGAAATGGCATCTTGCAGTGCAGTGGTAGGAAATCTATCGGCTTTTGTTTCTATCAGCTAGATTACAACTTGTATTAAGGAATTAAATAGAAACCTGTTCAGGTATAGGCAAAAGGAATATATCGCTATAACTTCACCCTCACAGGGAAGGTGTGCTACAAAGGCTGATCATGTACTGGAGGGAATTCAATTCTCAACTCCTGTATTAAAACCTCTGTAGAGGGGGGCTAATGGAAGGAAGTCTGTGCAAGGATTGCTCATGGATTTCTTCCCCAATTGTTTCATTGGGAGGCAGGTTTTTTCACTTCCCCCTTCCCAATATGGAATGAATTGTAGGGCTCATTGATGAACCTGGGGGATCCACACACAGAGCCAGGGAGTCAGCAGGAGACCTGTACCTCCATGCTGACTCTCTGTCCCTCCCTGAAGCTTCTCCTCTGCTCCCTGCAGCATGCCTCCGATGGAGTTGCATTGCCACAGCCTTTAAAAGAGACCCCTCCCACAATGAAGGGGAGCCAGTTGCGGGGGAGGGGAAATGTGTCCCTCCAGCTCCTGCTTTCATCCATCACCAGGCTACTAACTCCCTACCTCCCCCTCCCCCCCCCCCATGCAGAGCATCTGACCCCACAGAGCATTTTCTTGAAGTCTATGCAAGGATCTTGGGAGCAAAATCTGGTCCAAGGGGTCATTACTTCCCTGTTTTCTGATTGCAGCTTAGTGGCTGTTAAAACCTCTGCATAGCCCTCACTTTCCAAAGCCCTTTTCCTTGAGACATGTATATTCCTGCACCAGCCCCATCTAAGCTTTTAAAAGAAATGTAACGTAAACAGAAACAATGAAAACCACAGCCTCCCTGGAATAGCACTAATAAAATGAAAGCAACTGGTAGCCATTTGTACTTAATTCCTTAGTTATACTGCATGTCACTGGCAGTCTTAGCATTCCTTGACTTCACTTAAAAGACCTGTCGTTCAAGAGACAGTAGAGGCAGACGATTTTTAATTAAATCAAGTGTAGATTACATCTCAGAAAACACACTCAGAACTAAATCCACCATGAATTGGTCTTTGGAAACGCAGCATAAGCTTATCAGATCAGGCTGATACGTCTTATATTATATGAGCTGGGAAGCTGGGGCAGCGAGTTGTATAGGCCCGTGGTGCCCAGGCTCTAGCAATATTCAGGGCCCTGGGGCCCAGCTCCACCAATGTTTGGGAACGGGTCTCTGCCCTGGCCCCACCTGCCACCCCACGCACCTCCCCCCAAGTGTCTCCCGACTCCCACGCACCTCTCCCGGCCCCCCCGGAGTATCCCTGCCTCTCCCCTGCAGCTCCACGCTGCCTCCACTCTTCTGGCGTGCCCCCACCCACTAGTGGCAGGGCAGGCTGCCCTTACCCTGCCCTTCCGCCTTGGACCCCTCCCTTTTCCAGCAGGACCCTCCACCAGCACAGGGGGCACCCTGCCCGCAGTCACCACTCCTGCCCCACATTGGGCAAGGGGCAGCCCCATCCTTCACCCCCAGTGAGGCTGCAGTGAGGGGCAGCAGCCAGGGCCGTCCCTAGCTGTTTTGTTGCCCTACGCAGCCCCAGGCTTCCACAGAGGGGAGCAGGGGGGGCTGGCCACAGAGCTCCACAGGGGGGCTGTGTGGGAAACCCCCCCCCAGCCCTCTGCGGGGGGGGCTGGCCCCAGGCCTCTGTGGGGGACAGGGCCTGGCCACTTCCTGTGGGAAGTGGAGTGACCCGGCCCCAGCCTGCTCCTCTCCCCTGGCTCCCAGCCACACCACCGCCGAGTGCTGGGGGCGGGGTGGTTACCCCCTCCCCCCAAGCCTGGGAGGCAGGGGAGCGGAGCAGGCTGGGGCTGGGTCACTCAACTTCCCACAGGAAGTGGCCAGCTCCTGTCCCCCACGCAGGCCTGGGGCCAGCCCACCCCACCTCCCGACCGCCATGGAGGCCTGGGGCCCCACACAACACCCCCTCCCCCTCCCGCCCGGGGGTGGAGTTTCTGGGCACCAACAAAATTTCTACGAACCTGCCACCTCTGGTAAGCACTCTGAATCTCATCCTGCATTCTCCATTCCCCCCACACACACGGATCAAGTGTACAATAGCATCTTCTACTGAGGTCTGTTAGATTGAAGGAAGGTGTTAAGATATGACCAAACATGAGGCTACCTATCAAAAGGGTTAAAAATTATAAAGGAGTTAGGAGTCTAGATTGAGCTCAAAAGTAGAACAAATATAATGGTCTCCTTCGAGTTCATTGTGGACAACTGTGCATAAAAATACAAAACAAAAATCAACACCACCAAAAAAAAAAAAAAAACCAACAACCCTGCTGCTTATAATTGACCCGTTTACAGTCTATTGAGAAGAAACACAGTTCTGGAATAGCAATGAGTTACAGTGCAAATCTGACAGGATATCTTAGTCTAAGACTCAGTTGTTTGGTAGAGCTTGCTCCCTTTTGTCTCCCTTTTCTACAAACACTAATACCTTGTATTAACCTCCTGCCCTTGGAACACAGTGAAGCATGGAACATATCCCAATTTTGTTTAACTAATAGAGTTCCTTTTGGGTTTTGTATGTAAAAATAAGTAAAGGAGACAACCTAATTTGGCTTAAAACACTTTCTAAATTAAGGTGGCCTAAGTAAGGCCCCTTAAATCACTCTTTACTTTTGAAAATCTTCGTGCTAGTGCATAAATACAAATGCCTGGCTGAGTATCAGCAGCTTCCACTGACGTCAGGTGGAGTGGTGGCTGTTTAATACCTCTGAAAAATCAGGTCCAACTTCTCTACACCACGGAGATAATTATTTAAGTGGTAAAACACTGTTAATACTGCTGTCCATAATAAGTTGAACAGATCAAAAAAAAAATCTTTGCTAATATTTTCACTTTAGGTATTAGAAGAGTCTAAATGCCTGGTGCGGAGCTTCCTGAAATCTGGACTTGAAGATGTGAATGAAAAAGAGTGTCAGATGTTAAAACAGCTGTGGAGTTCTTCCAAAGGACTGGATTCATTATTCAGCTACTTGCAAGACAAAATTTATGAAGTCTGAAGTCACAGTTTCACTTCAAGAAAAAACATTCCAAGTGTAAACAGAGTTCAAACATTACTTGTGTTTGAAAAGCAGAGGGAACGCATCCTTGAGATGAATTTGTGACAGTGTATCTTAATACAGATGGTTGTGTCAATTTCCTTGTGAGCTAAATGGAGAAGTTACACAGCTATTTTGTGTAATCAAGATGGAGGCAGGCTTGATCAGTGCACATAAATTCTACTGAGTGCATCATTCACATGCTCATCCAGTTAGAAGTGTACATTCCACGTGCTGAAAAGCACTACTATGGCCCAGTAAGGCACACCATCTGTAATGATTTATTTTGTCTGTCCTTTTTTTAAACTTGCTTTGCAACAAATGTCTGTGCTGACACTGAGGGCTCAATCTGAAAATCAGGTCACAGTAACACTCTGCAGACCGAGATTACTATACTTCAGAAATATTTTAATTATTTTTTTAAGTTCTAACAATGTAATGGAAAAACCTGATAATTTATATGTATAATATGTAAAGTTAGGTTTGTTTGTTTGTTTTTTTTTGGGGGGGGGGGGGAACTACTGGGATTTTTTTCTTTCATTGAATTTATTTAACTTATTTATTTTGTGTTTGTATGCAACTGTTTGTTGATCATACAGATATTATTTTCATACTTCCCTTGACTGGATTAATGGTTTCACATGAGAATGCAAGTGCCCCAGTGCATTTTTAACAGTGAGGTGTGTATACAATAAAGAACATACAGAAATCACCAAATGTGTGGGCACTAATAGTGACAGCCATGTACGTACATGTTCCTTTATGTGTGAAATTGTACAAAGATGTATTGAAGTCGAGTTCTAGTTTGTTAAACTTTTTAAGGAAAATCAGTGGAAGCTGCAATTGTGAGTCCCACACAAGTCTCTCTTCACTTCCTGCCTTCTTGAAGAGCATTGAAGGGCTTGCCAACAAAATGCTTTAAGTTTACTATTTTCCTATTAGCTGGACATTAATAACAGGGTGTGTGGTGCCCTTATGTGGCATTATATTGTTCTTCAGGTTTAAACATCTCCTTTTGGTCTGAAGTCTAGAAACAAACCCTTGTGAGCCTTAGTCTAACTGCCTGATTGCTCAATTGTGGGATAATTAATACTCTGGAGGCGTCTGGGTCTGAGATAGGAGTTTTATAAAACGGTGCTAGGTTTTGAACTGGGTGGAGACAGAGTTTTTGTTTTGCTTTTCCAATACTCCATGGCTGGCCACCCCATGATCTAGTTATGAACAATTAATTAATTAATTAAAAGTCTATGGCTATCCATAAAAACAGTCCATAAGTGACCAAAAATAATAAATCTAATTTGCTGTTTTAAAATGTGACCCTAATATTTTTCAGTGATACTGACTTTTGAACCCTAGATTCAAAAGTCTAGCAGGCAGTTAGGGAGGAAATAATATGAACACATTCAGTGAATCGAACTGCCATGTTAGTATGCCCAAATCAAAATCTCTCAAAGCAGAAAATTTGCACCTTTGTTTCTTTAGTGATTTGTGCACTTGTTCTCCATCCTTGAGCTCACTGACCAGATTACAGTTTAAAAGAACCACAAGTGAGCTGAGGGGTTTGTTCATTTTTTCCTTACAATTTTTGAAAAAAAGAGTCTCAATAAAGTCTTTGTCAGATTGCAAACCGACAATTCTAGTGAGCGATAGGTTTCCACATTTTTTCCTTTTTCATAGTTAAATGTAAAGTACCTTCCATTTACATTCTATATATGTTCCTAGGGCCAAATTGTGCCATTGATTTTTTATTATTTTTTATTTATTTATTTTTAAGCAGAGCACTATGTTGAAGTCAGAACTCCTTCCCGCTTCCCCTGCCCCCAAGTTCTGCTTAAAGTAAAAAAAAAAAAAAAAAAGGCAGAATCTGACTTGTAGTTAGAATTTGTTTAAATGTCTTCAAAAATGCAACATTGTACATGATTATGAAGTGACTTATTTTTCAGTGGTCTAAAACAAAGGGTAATTCTTTCAGTAAAAATACAAAATGGTTGATACAGCAGTTGTTATACATTAAGGGTTGCTTACTTCTTAGGCCCCCTAGCAAAATTGAAATGTGTGTTCAGGTTACGCACATGCTTAAAGGCTTTGCTGGATCAGGGCCATAGAACCCAATCTCATAAGCATGCACACAAGTCACTTACTTCAGTAGTCCCACTGACTTCAATGGGATTAGTCACGTGCATAAGTGTTTGTACAATCAGGCTTTCAGTATGGGACTTTAGAAAAATCAGGAAAAGTATCATGATGCCCCAACTTCCATTTTTTCTTATACTGGTCCAGAGAGGTACAACTCCAGGTCATGTAAAATGTGTCAATAAAATACTAGAAAGTTTATTTCAATACTGTGCTTGTTATATGTTGATATATCTAGGAAAATTGCTCTCAGCAGTATGAAGATGTGTTTTACCACAGAAGGTTTTAGAACAAAAAAGAATCATAATGCAATCAACTTTTTAAATGCATCATTTCAACTGCATTTTCAAATATTCACGTTAATATTTTGTTTGACAGAGGAATGGTTGAAATTTGTTTTTTCATAAAAACCGCTAATCATATTTAATGTTTAATTATTCATGTCTAAACAGTTACAATCTAGTTTCCATAGAATTTGTTTTTCTTTCAGAAAAACGCTAATAATTTCAAAATCTTCCTTTTCGAGTATTTAAGGCTCAGAATTGATTTTCTCTTCTGTTTCGGTCTTTACTTGCTATTCAGATACATAGATATACTGTACATATTAGTCTGGGTACCTTTACTAATATTCACAGTATTTAAAAATATAAATGCAATTTGTTGTTAAGTATGTTATTTTATTCTTGTGTAAATTGTTTTGTACAACCTTTAAAAATCTGCAGTTTTGCATTTGTAGATATTCAAGGTAAGCAATTTATTTTGTGTTGTCTTGCATGTATATTTTTTGCTGTAGATAAGTGTTGTTTAGTTTACTACTTCAGTACATTTCTGTTTAAATGAATAAGCTTACAAACTTTAATACAGTATATATTTTCAGAATATAAACTTTTATATTTCTGTGGTAGATTAGGGTATGCGTTTTAGGCAATCTTTTTCACTACTATTAATTCTTATTTTAATCTATAGTATACTGGTTTTGTGCCAATAGTTTTTCACTAGAATAAAATGCTCTTTTAATATTAGGGATATACAGACAGGTTTGCTGGTGATGGTGGGCAGGTTTTCTGTTTTGTTTTGTTTTGTTTTGTTTTTTGCCAGCCTTGAAGTAACTGAGTTTAAAGTGTAATTTGTAAATTTATTGCATTTGTGAATAAGCCTTACCATTAGGTACAACAAATCTTAAAACCTCGCAACTACATATGTAATATTAAGGACTTCCCCAAATAATCTAAAACAGTTGGCAAAATCAGAGTACAGGGCCTTAAGTTTTTCTTGTGAAAAGGATAATACGGGTTGTTGTTTTTTGTTTTTGTTTTTTTAAAAAAACATAGTTAGAGACTTGTCAGTTTGGGCTTTGTTCTATATAAACTGTGCATATTGTTCTCCCAACCACAGTAGTTAATCTCAGGCTTTTTGTGGCTGGGTCTATAAAAGTCAAATCTGGCTAAAGCCAGCACTCTTTAGGAGGACACTAAAGAAGTTTACATAAGAGATTTATAGACAATCTTAATCATAGTACATTTAAGTATTCACTATCCTGGATGTGTTTTCTGTGTCTACCCAGTTAACCGTATGTTTTAAGCCATATTAAATCTCTTTACCACTACTTTAAATATTACACTGAAAGTCATTCCCTAACTTACCAACAGGTTGACAGGCTTGTGATTTCTAGTGAATAAAAAATATGCCTTCCATAAAAACAAAGGACCAAAGAACTACATTATTCTAACAGAGCATTAGTTACTTAGCAAGTGAACTAGTCTGACATTTATAGTGATGATCAAATGGTCTCTTCCTGCTATGAACATTTCATTCTCATTCATTTTGAGCATAAGGGGGGAAATGTATCCACTAGATTTATTGGAAAATGAGCAATGTTCTGCTAAGCTGGCATGTCTATTGGTAAGGCTTATTACCAACCTCTGAGATGAAGCAAAGAACCAAAAATTCACAAAATCTGTCTATGTACATTTATTTGATTTCAAACTTGTAACTTGCACAAGAAATTAAAGGTAGAAGTTTGCAAATTAGGCCCTTAAGTTATTTTGTCAGAATGTCATGGAACAGACTAAAACCGTTTCTAATATTTGTAATGAGTACATAATATAATATTATAAGGGTACAGGCACCCCTTTATCACAGTGTTGTAAATATTTTCTGAAACTGGTATAGTACGGAGGGACTTGTATCTTGATATATCAAATATTGACTGTCTACATCAAATTGTACACAATATATTTGTTGATGGTCCTGTAACTAGTGTATGGACACATTTCTGGGTGCCTTAGAAGTTGTATTTTTCATGTGTGTTAATATGCAGTATTTATACATTGTGAGAAGCTGCTTTGAATAAAAATATTGAAACTTCATTGCAATTTAGTGATTTTCAATTTTACAGGAATCAAAATGAATTTGATAAATAGATGCCATACAGAAAAGGGGGTATTATAAAGTGATCTGGTAAAAACATTGAATAGACTCCTATGTTTTAAAAGAAATTAGGCATACAGAGGTTTTTCTTATGAGAGGACATTAAATTTAAAACTGATTTTCCATCCAAAAATTGCAAAGATCGCAGCAACAATAAGTGCTGTTAGTAATGTAATGAGTCTGACTTCATTCCACCTGACCTTCTGTTCACATCCAAGAAAATGAGCAAAGAATCATTGTCTTCAATATAATTTTCTAAGACTACTTCTACTCCTCCATCGCTACCACCCTTGCTTTGACATATGCGAGTCACACAAAGTATGAGACAGTATAGCTCACGCTGCTCTAGAGCCCAGGACTGCCAGCAATGATGCAGTTCTATATACAGGAGTGGCTGTGCTACGTGATATCTGGCTTTGGAAGGGGGATTCTGCACACAGGACTGCATTGTGCAAGTGGCACAGAGACCTGTGTTGCAGCCAGTGTGGAGCGGCACCATCCCAGTGGAACTTCAAAAGGGGCACAATCCTGTAGATCCGTCTATGTACAGGGCTGATGTGTAGGCTGTGCCATGCTCAGTGTCTCCTCTCTGACACACTTGAAAAAGTAGAACACCTCAAGGTCATAGAGAGGGAGCAGTCACTTAGCTCCCCCTGAGCAGAACAGCAATATGAGAAACCTTGTGATGCGGCCTGGCTTACCGGTGGTGCTGTGTAGTGGTAAGGTCACTGGGTCCCAACTCTCCTCCTTCTCTAGCATCCCTCACCAGCAATCGCTCCAACATTGTGGTGGTCCACCTTTTGGTAGAAAGTGACTCGGCCCTCTGGCTGGGTAGACAATTGAGTTCATCCCCTTCCAGGGTAACAGAGTCCAACAAAACATATAGAGGCCAATATCCTCACAAAAGAAAGGGCCTTCGGCCTACCTCTGGGCCCCTGAATGTGGCATGCCCTTGACACAGAGCTTACAAAGTCTCTATCCTCTCCTCTGCCAGGGGTGGGGGAGAGGGAGGGATTTATGCCCCCTCCACAAGTTCCCAGCCCTCCCTCTCCATCAGTCTCTATCCCAGGGCACTAAGACCCCCTGGAGTGCTTCAGAGCTGCCCCTCTGGGCCGCTTCCCACCACTGGCTTCCCCACAAGGCCTCAAAGTCTTTCACTTGAAGTCCAACCAAAAATAGCACAAACAACTGAATCTTCAGTCCAGCTGGGCTCAGCTGCTTGCTGTCTTCTTTCCAAGCTAGCTCAGCTTCACACTAGCCCAAAGTGCCTGGATTTCACTCCCACTACCCAAGGCTGTCACACTCTCCCTCTGCCCATGGCTTCAGGCAGGCTGCAGTCCCTGATCAGCCTCTATCTCCAGTCAGGCTTCCAGCTCAGGACTCTGCCTCCCAGGCTTCTCTCAGCCCAAGAGAGAAAACTCCCAGCTGCCTACCACTTGGGTCTCTTCTGTGACCCCTCCTCCAGGGCTTAGAGTAGCTGCCATTTGCAGGCCTCACCCTTCCTCAGGCACTCCCAAGACAGGTTTCTCCTCCTCTGCCATTTCATCTCCCTCTCCGTTCCCCACAAGCTGCTCCTCTGGCTCCTTGTTAATCTCCTCCATCAGCTGCAGTAGGCTCTACAAGTGTGGTGGGGTGGAGTCACCTAAACCCAGAATCACTTCTTAACCCCTTCTTGACCAGTGTGGGGTTTATATACTCCATCACACCCCCTGGCGTGGGGCATACAAAGGAGGGAGTTTTTGCATAAGGACCATGAACAATATGGAGCCAACCCTAAAAGCAAGTCTCTCCACCCACACAAAGCCCCCTTAACTCTTGATGTGCTTGGAGATGTGCAGTATCAGGGCCTTGGTCGTTACTATTCTTTATTTAACTGCACACATTATCTAGCTTCCACAATCTGTGCAGCACGAACTTACCTCACAGACTGGCAACTCTTGGGCTGAAAGGGATGAAACATACATGGCCCTTCCAAACCTGGAAAACCCTTTTTTTTTTTTTCCCCCTCTACAAACACCTAGACAAAAGTCCGTAAAAGTGCAAATGTAATGATAGAGATTTTCCTTAGGGGAAGGGGGAAACAGTTTCTAGCCTTCATGGTTCTGGAGAAAAGTTTGAAAACATGACCCAAAAGCAACCTGAAGGCGAATAAAAAGAACCCAAATATTAATTTTAAAAAAGCCTCATGTTTTTAAAGCCAATTTCATTTCATTATTTTTGAAGAGTTGGGGTTGGCAATACTGGTTTTTATATTTATAATTGATTTTGTATAAATCCATGGAAGCATGTACTGTACACTAGTATCAGAGAAACAAGCATTATTTAATCAGAGGCAACAGTAACAGCATAAAGAAAAGATTGAAAATGCTGAAATTCCCTTTAATGGAAAGCTGCATGGGATAAATTATGTGTACAGTTCCAAAGGCATCCAAACACTTTTTTACATGAGTGCTTACATCCATTAAATTATCATTTTAACACAGAAGCTAAATTTAAACAAAAGAACTAGAGAACAGTCATATGCTATCACCAAAAAAATGTCCTTAGCTTTACAGTTGTAGACACTGTGGGTAGGAAGTGGGGTCAGCCATCAATAGCAAGGGACTGGGAGCCAGGCTGCCTGGGTTCTATTCCTGGCTTTGATTGGACTTGCTACATGACTTCATGCCAGCCACTTAAATTTTTATACCTCAGTCTAACCAGCTTTAGGAAAATGAAATAATACTTGTCTCCTTCACAGGAATGTTATGAGACCTAATCAATGTTTAACACTCAGAGGCCTAATTGATGTCTGTAATGCTCTGAATACAGAACTTTTCCTCTGAGGCCACGTATAATATCATCCTCGGAGGACTTGAATACACATGTAAATTAATCTTGTTTAACCAGCACCATAGGCCAACAATTATTGATTTATATTTAGTAGCGAAATACTGTACTCTCATCATGGGTTAACACATTGCAGTTTCCCTTGAAAGACAATCGTTTCCACACGATCCGCAAGCTATTTCCTAAATATGGTGTTTATATAGTGTTAATGACACTGTCAACTTAAAAAAACTTACGTTGTACACAAACACGGTCCTTCATTAACAATACTAAAAACCCCTTAGATTATTAAAGGTAAACAATCTAGTTTACATAGCACTACTTATTTTCCTTGTTTCCTTTCAGTATTTCTCCCACTGGGAACAACGGAAATCAACAAAGTCAATTTTACTTCTGTTTTCACTCAGGGACTGCCTACACTACATCTGTGCTGCTGTACTGTAGATACTTCCTACATGGGTGGAAGCGGGTTTCCCTTAGATGTAGATAATCCAACTCTCCGAGAGGTGGTACCTAGATTGATGGAAAAAGTCTTCTGTGGACCTAGCTGCACCTATAGTGGGGCTTAGGTCGACCTAACATAACTATGCCACACAAGGCATAACATTTTTCACAGTCCTGAGCAACATAGCTAGGTCAACCTAAGTTTTAGGTGTAGACCATGCTTCAGTTTGACATCTCAGCTCTCCGTGCTGCAATTTATATATTGTGAGCAGTTGCTTTGGATAAAAAACACTGACACTTCATTTCCATGTTCTTTCAAAAACTGCAAAGGAGTGTTTATTACTTTAACAACTCCCTTTTTAATTGGACTTGTTTTTAATTGGGTACCAATCCTTTTGAGCTTTCGCTTATAATAACTTCCCTTTACAAAATTTAACATTGCATCCAAATTATCTGGATAGTGGCCTATAATATATACAGGGAAGGAAGAAAGGAAGAGATTATTATTTTCATTTTTAAATATTTGTGAAATGCTCAGATATTATGGTGATAGAAATATCAGGTAAAATTTTCAAAAGTGCCTAAATGTCATGACTAAGATGTGGGCAAACTGATCTAGTGGCTGGAGAAGGACGCGGAGCCAGGCCAGGTCAGTTTGGATACCAGTAGATCAAAGTCTGAGATATGCCAGAGGGTAAACAAAGAGTCAGGTTCCAGGGTTCAAAAAAGAACTAGATAAATTCATGGCAAATAGCTCCATCCATGGCTATTAGCCAGGATGGACTGGGATGGTGTCCCTAGTCTCTGTTTGCCAGAAGCTGGGAGTTGGCAACAGGGATGGATCACTTGATGATTGCCTGTTCTGTTCATTCCCTCTGAAGCACCTTGCATTGGCCACTGTCAGAAGACAGGATCCTGGGCTGGATGGACCTTTGATTTGACCCAGTATTGCTGTTCATATGTTCTTATGTAGGAAGCAGGCAGGGTCAGGCTACCAGCAGATCAGAGACAGGAAGTAGGAGCAGGAAACACAAGGAAGGCTGTCCTAAGCAAGGGAAACCCAGTTGCATGGACATCTTCCTGTTCCAGTGCTCAGTTTAAATACAAGCAGGGAACCAGTCAAGACAAGGGTTTGAGACCTGCAGTTCATGACATCACCCTCTCACTAAGGGTACCCTAGGGTGAAGTGGGACTTTCGGGGGTGATTTCTGTGGAACACTTGTGCAGGTGAGGTGTATATTTTCCACTGGCTCCCAGGTACTCTCCTCAGGAACATGCCCCTCCCACTCAGTAAGATACCAGAGCCTGCCATGTTTACATTTAGAGTCCAGGATCTGGTGAACCATGTATTCCTTGTGGTCTTGTACCTGTACTGCTGGAGAAGGTGGCTGGCTTCTGTGAGAGAAAGGGTTTTCCATGTAGGATTTCAAAAGTGATATGTGCACAGCTGAATCTTCAGAGAGCAGGGTGGTTGAAGTTCACAAGTGATTGGATTAACCTGTCACAGGATCTTAAAAGGGCCAAGGAACCACAAGTTGTGAGCAGGTCTGTCTGTGTGGAGATGCTCCATGGAGAGCTATACTTTTTCTCCCACCAGGTAGGTGCGGCCTTGCTGTCAGTGCTGGTCTGCATACCGTTTATAGTATGTCTTGCTTTTTCCAGGTGATCCTTCACTTCTTCCTGGGCCTGATGAATCCACTCCACTAAGCCGTAGGCGGCTGGCTTGGGAGAGGATGCAGGTAATTGCAGGTGGAATCAGGGTTGATGCCAAAAACTGGCATGAAAAGGGCTTTGACCTGTAGACACATGGTCTTCGTTATATGCAAACTCCATGTAAGAGAGACGTGAGGACCAATTATCCTGGTGATATTTCCTTAAGAATTTGGTTGGCCCTTTTGGTTTGGGATGATAAGTGGAGGAAAGCTATGTGCAGACTCTCAGCAGGCACATGGTTTTGTGCCAAAACAGGGCCATGAGCTGAGACTCCTTATTGAAGGTGATGCCCTCTAGGAGGTCGTGGAGGCAAACTACATGGTTAATCCATATCTGGGGTGTCTCTTCAGCACAGGGGAGGCCTGTACAGGCAACAAAGTAGGCCATCTTGATAAAGTGGTCCACTAATGTCAAAATTGTTGTAAATTTGTTAGACTTTTGAAATTCTGCAATAAAGTTCATGGTGATGGCTGCCCAGGGTTGAGATGGGGTGTCCAAAGGCTGGAGGAGACTGCAGGGCTTGTGCATGGTGTCTTGGTGCAGGCACAAACATCACAGGAGGCAATGAATGAATGTGTCATGGAGCGAATCCAGGACCACCAAACAAGAGCAAGATATTAGTCATTGTGTCTTGAAGTGCCCCCAAGTGTCCTGCGAGGGGAAAGTAGGGCATAGCTGAAGGACTCTTGTGGGTCCTGGGGGAACAAGAACATAGATGCAGTCCCTTAAGTACTTGATCCCTTCCTGGGAATCATGCGATTGCTTGTTGATAATAGCCTGTTTGTCAGGTTGAATTCCTAAGATAGAGTTGTCTCCTTGTTATTGGGCCAGTAGACAAAGGGGAACCATCAACAGTCTCTATGAGGTTGGGAATGGCCTTGCCTATCAGAGGAATGTACAGGATCTGGGCTGCTGCTGAACCCAAGTCAATGAGACCTGCTAGGATAGGAGTTTACAGGGGCGCCCCTGGTCTGTGCAACTGGACTGGCACCTGCAAGTGAGGAGCCTTCGGGTGGAGCGCAGGATGTGTTCCAGTCAAGACCGAAGTGTGGGGCAGCAATTTTCTCTGATTCCTTGGAGTCTGTACAGGGCAGGCAGAGATGGAGGGATCTAACTCACCATGGCAGAAGCAGAGATGGTGCTGGCAGGGCCGTCCTAAGGCATATGCCGCATACGCGGATGCATAGGGCACCACTAAATTTGGGACACCACCGCCGGGATGGGTCAGCAAGCAGGTAAGAACAGGGTTGGGTCGTAGAGGTTAATGTACTAGCAAGTTCAAGTTACGAGGAAGAGGAATTTACCAAACCCAATGCCTGTAAAGATCCTCCCTTTAGAGAAAAGTAGACAAAAGAACACACTCTGTTTGAGACACCAGAGAAAAAGGATGCAGACAATAAATCAATGTTTTCAAACAAAGGCAGCATTAAAAGAACAACCCAAAGCACCATCTCACTATGACAAACCCTTTCTGGTTTTGAGCCCTAGTCCTTAGACTGGGACAATACTACATGTGGGAGGAGCAAGGAGAGGCTTTGAAGAAAACGAAGGAACAGCATTTTCGCACACAAATTGGGTGATCATCTACATGACCTGAGACTCCATAACGTGGAAGAATGGGAGGTTAAAACAATAAGGAGGAGAACACCAGGGTGAAATTGGATTCCATTGAAAAGTTGATGGCAAAACTCCCACTGAGTTCAATGGGGCCAGGATTTCACCCATCCATAGCCCCCAACCTGCCCCCCAAGTGTCTTGCTACTGCTGAGAAGACTCTCAGAGGGTCGACTGAGCTTAAGAAAGTGTGACACAGTTCTGAGTATGACTCTCAAGTCTGATTTATCCAGCTTAAAAGTCAAAAAGCCCTGCAATCGTAGCCTGGAGAGGGTTTCAAGTTACCGGTAAAGCTGGAGACAGAACCAACTCTAGCATTCATACCATTTGCACTGTGCTTGGAACATTTTGCTTTAATTCATACTGTTCTTTCTTTTGGTTTTACAAATTTGCTCATTACTGATTTATCATAAAAATAGAATATTTCAGAGCTGTGTTGGATTCCAATTATTGTGTCCGTCTGGCCTGACATGGTAATTTTCACCTGGAGCAGTCTAAGTGTATTTTGTGAGTAAGAATGGAATTTCTCATATAAATAAAAAGAAAGAAGCAGATTGTCATTTAGCAGGAAATAAATTAATTACCAGACAAGGACTGGGAGAGAAAGACATAGGGATATAGAAGAAAAGAGGAAATAATTTTTGTAAAGGAAAGTCTGTATTGATGAGGATAAGCACTGAACATGGGTGTGCTAGAATATCTACATAAATACATACAACAGTCCTCTTTCTCTTATAAACAATTTTGAGTTTACACTTTATCATAAGCGAGGCTCAATTGTTTGAATGATCTTAAACTGGACACATCATTTTTGTGTAGGAAGTCATTTGCAGGATGTGATTTTACTGGTTTCTGTGAAGCTCCCAGCACAAAAATAATAAACAATTATGCTGCTTACTGTAGTAGGTACAACCCTGGTGGGGCTATAATTCTACCTGTCCTGCAGGCAACTTCCATGGAATAACATGAAGTTCCTGTAAAGCAAACACTCCCTTTCCTGCAGGACAGGAAGGATGTTAACGCTCCAGGATTATACACGGTACGTACACTACCTCCAGTGTCTCCTCATGCATCAAGTACATCAACAATGGAGTGCCAGGATTCCAGTGCAACACTTACTTACTTTCCCCCTCCCTGGCTCTATAGACCATGGAGATCCTTGGCTGCTCTCACAATTTGCCTCTACCTCTCTGTCAATAGATTGTTTTCCCCACTTATGGTAATTCACCCTAAAAGCTCTTAGGTCTTGTTCCATATTATCCTGTCATCTTCTCTGAACTCCACTGCACCACCCTCTAGCAAACTATAGCAGAGGCCAGCAATGAAGAGGGTGACTTGAAAATTTTTGAGCCAAACAATACAGTATTTTCTACTGCACTCAGTTTTTATTCACTCCTCACTCGGGTAAAAATATCATTTGTTTCAGTGGGAGTTTTGCAGAGTAAAGACAGCAGAATTTAGCCCCCTGACTCTCGTCAGTTTAAGTCAGCCTTTTAGTATTTATTAAATCAGTATTTTATTATTGTGATTTTTGTTGTGCTCAGCCCCCAGAATAATACTTCCCAAAATTCTCAAAGCCGAGCTTCAAAAAATGACTTTCAAGGGCTCAGCTGTGGTTTTGCCACATACCCTGAGTAAGAGGCAGTGTGTAGCTGCTCTGCCGTTAGAACCAGACCAGGAACCATCTCTTGGAGAGAGATGTCTGGTCTCTGGTTGCCCCCTTGCTCCATGGGAGAGATAATCTGCACCATCCCTATATATGGATCAGCGGAGCTGGCTGGTATATTGTGGGGGAGAGAGCTAATGCTTCACTTTTTCATCGTAACACTGACTGCCCATCCATGCGCACAAGAGGGGAAATAGTGGCTTTATAGAGCCTGCCCTCCTCCCACCATGCTGCTACTCATAATATGTCCCCTTACTCCCATGCACAGGCACATAACCAGGGCATAATCTGCCCCTACATTTGCACCTGCCACACTTTGCAATCAATTGTTTGTGTTTGCAAAGCTCAGAATCCACGTGCCAAATTTTCAGAAAGCTAGAATCCCAGGAATTTAAGCAAAAGAGCACGATGATACAGTACATCTGTATTTGTACATGCAATGAATAATTACACATACAAATGGCACCGACCTGCCATCTGCATTCACAAACACCTCACTCTGTATGCAATTACCACGACTGCACAAGTAAAGCAAAATTAGGTGCAAAACTGCCCACAGTTTCTCCACACAAACTGGGACCTCTCTATTTTTTGGTAAATTTGATCCTACCTGTGAGAATTGGCTATTTGTGTGAACAAATCCTGTTCTATCCTTATCCTCGTCACCACTGTACCTGAGCTCCTCCACACAGTGCCTTAAGTGACAGGACTAACATCTGGCAGACGTAGTTCATTCTCTCTCTTATCCGCTCCACAGGAGAGGATTGTGTGTGAGATGAAATTTTTGGTCTGGTTTGGGGGGCGGGGGATTTTGTTCGTTTTTAAATGCACACGCTGCTTTTTGTTTGTTAGAGTAGGAAGGCTGAAGAAGTGCATCTTGCAGGAGCTGCAGAAGGTGGGGAGGTTTGTGATGGTCCTTACTTCCCATGGGAGTTTGTTCCATAGTCTTGCATTGGCTCCTGCAAAAGTTCTGTCTCCTGCACCGACAAATCTTACCCTTATGTTAGAGAAGCGGTCAACCATGGTCCTCATCCCAGAGCTTTAGGCAAACTTTTACATATCCCAGAGCTTTGAGCCCCTTGAAGATAAGGACTGAAACCTTGAACTTGAGTCAATGTTGTATGAGGAGTGGAAGACAGGTTTGATATGCTCGCAATAGCCCGTGTTGCTGAGGAGGCACACTACAGTGCTCTGTACCAGTTGGAGTTTCCTGAGGGCTGATGGCAAAATTAATGTCTGCTTCAAAGCAAGAAGGATCTTTTGCAGTCACCCAAGTAACATTGTAGATGCACGCACTGAGGCCCATTTTTATATTGTCCCAAAGATCTTCAACTATCAACCACATTTTGATAATGAGCTTGGAGTTCTCTTCAGGATGACATTGGCATCAACTGTGAGATGAATCAAAGTCCATGGAGGTCTTTCCTCTGATGTTGGTGGCTTTTAGATCAAGTGCATGATGTAGGCTATAGTATCCTCTTTCCACACGGCATGTATGGCATGTAGTGAATGGAAAGCAGTCTGATTGTTAGAAAGATCACATGGTGCTGACTAATAACACTAAGCTTATGGAGAAGGGATGCTCCATATTTAAGGAGTGTGGATTTAGCCACAGAGGCTGAAGCACTGAGACTAGGGGCTAAATTTGCAAAGGGGACTTAGGCGTTGCTCCATTCAGCATTGCAATGCCTAACTTATAGACCGCCTAGTGGAATTCACAACTCTGACTTAGGTGTCCATGCCCCTTGTACAATAAAAGGGGGTGTAGTCTAAGCCCCACCCTCAAAGGGAATTAGGCACCCAGCTCCAATCAGGATTCACAGCCATGCACCCTTTCCTGGAGTTAGGCACCTAAAGACAAACCAAGGAGAAGGAATTGGAACCTAGGCCTCCTCCTTCCCAGATGAGTGTGCTAAAGATCAGGCTATTCTCACTCTGGCCAAATGAATATATATGTATTTATGCAAGTGGAACAGCTTCAACAGAAAACACACACACACACACACACACACATACCCACACTCCTCCCCCTGGAATGCATAAGAGCACACTGCTAAGAGGTAGAACACCTGAGTTCAAGTCCCTGCTCTACATCAGGCAGAGTGGGGATTGGAAGCTAGGTTTCCCATATACTGAGCAAGTGTTCTTAGCCACTGGGATACTGGTTCAAAGGGGACCATGCCTTCCCCCTTTGTGTGGGGTTAGGTATGCTCTCAGCATGCATAACAGAGTAGGGTCCTCAGTCAAGGTAGGTGGGAGAACCCACCAGGGCTTAAACATCAGTTTAGGCACCAAGCTGCTCAATGGTGTCAGGACTGAGGCAGCAGTGTGCATGCCAAGTGGAAGAAATGTAGGCACCTAGGGAGCTTTGGAATAGGAACATAGGCACCCAGGGACTTTAGGCACTTCCAATGTTAGGTAGCAGCTGAGTGGCGGTTTTGTGAATGCCAGTGATGCCTAAATTTTGGACTTAGGCACCTAAAGGGGCAGCTAGACACCTACATTTCTCTTGTGCATCTAACCCCAGGTTTCATGACAGTTAGAATAGAATTCTGAATGTCTCATCCTCCCTTGTGAGCAAAGAAATGCTGTGCTCTGTTTAAAGCGTTCTCAGCTTCTCAGTCACATTTCCCCATTATGGACTTTACTCTTCTTCTCCAATACAGGCACCTAGCAGGACTGGGCCCTTTGTTTTGCTCAGTGTGTCCTGCTGATAATTCAGCTGAAGGCTCAGGTACGGAGACAGGAAAGAAAATGTCCTTTGCAGCTAAGGGATAACAGCAAAAACAAATTAAGTACATGAGGTGCAGGAAGCCTGCTAAACAACCAGTGGAGTCACTGGACGATTGAGATGTTAAAGGAGCACTCAAGGACGATAAGGCGGAGAAACTCTGTCAAACTCTGACATTGCGGAGAAACTAAATGAATTCTTTGCATCAGTC